>NC_053026.1:215671377-215689168 GCF_003073215.2 Triticum urartu
TGTTACTTCTTGGAGAGTGGTGTCTCCTAGATTGGCTAGGTGTCACTTGGGAGCCTCCAACAAGATTGTGGAGTTGAACCAAGGAGTTTGTAAGGGCAAGGAGATCGCCTACTTCGTGAAGATCTACCGCTAGTGAGGCAAGTCCTTCGTGGGCGACGGCCGTGATGGAATAGACAAGGTTGCTTCTTCGTGGACCCTTCGTGGGTGGAGCCCTCCGGATTATGGTCGCAACCATTACCCTCCATGGGTTGAAGTCTCCATCAACGTGGATGTACGATAGCATCACCTATCAGACCACAGACAAAAACATCCGTGTCTCCAATTGCGTTTGAATACTCCAAACCATTCCTACATTCTTGGCAAGTTGCATGCTTTACTTTCCGCTGCTCATATACTCATTGCATGCTTGCTTGATATGCATTGTGTTTGTTAAAGATTGTGCTTAAACTTCACTTAAACTTAAGAATATTAAAAACTGCAACTTTTGGCACTTAGTGTCTAATCACCCCCCCCCTCTAGACACCTCTTCTCGATCCTTTCAGAGGTGTCATGTATCTCAAATCTTATGACTAGGAATAAGAAATGAGATGTCCATTGTGAAAGCGCAGGTTAACTCCCAGGGGGGTGAATGGGAGATTTTTAGAAAAATTCGTCAAACTCAGATGAATTTGACAAAGATCAGAATGAAGAAATTGTAACGTGAGCCGACTAATTCAACACAGTAACAAAAAACATGCATACAAAATACAAAATACATATGGGTGAAGTACATGCAATATACAAGCACAGGAAGATGAACTAAAAAATGAAAAAAAAACGGCATCATAAAAGTCTTTAGTTTAAATTCTTCATAAGATAGATCATAAATTCTTCAGAAGCAGAATAACGTAAAGGTAAGGGTGAGGAATTTGAAACCATGTAGTGTAAGTGCATCTAGTGCCCCTTAGTGATTTTGGTGTATTGAAGACTTATAGGTTAAGGGACTAATGCGTTTGTGAGTGTACACAGGTCTATAAGTCTATGAGGAGTTTGATATTTACAGAGAAAGTCGACCCCTAAAAATGAAGTTCTTCGACTTAAGACTTTGTATTTCTGAAGACTTTCTGAAGCCTTTGAAAGTGAAGAAAATGGTGTGACCTTGAAGACTTAGTATTCATTTGAGGAAGATGAAGCGTGAAGACTTTTCTTTTCATAGTTTCATTTTCTCTTTCTTGAGTCATAGGAAACACCGTACTGTTAAAAGGGGTCGAGGAAATATTAAGGAAAAAATTCCATGTGATGCTCAACTCAAAATCCTACACCTACCAATCCCTTCGAGTGAAGCCATTGGAAATCTCATACAGTCTAGTCATATTCTTCAGTGACAGAGACGAAGTTCTTCTGGTCTCTGAGGAATTTGTTCTGACTGAGGAGTTAGGAATTCGCCAATGCGGATTTCCTACACAGTGAGGAACATGATAGCCCTGAGGATTTTGGTACTCAAAATTCCGACCGTTGTTGTGCTAAGCGCCAGCTGTCCCAAAATTTCTATCCACCTAACAGTCATATCATTGAAGGGCATTTATGTCTTATCATGTCGGGCTGCTCCCTAGGCTATAAATAGCCACCCCCTACAACCACTAGCTGGTTGGCTGCTCCGGGAGAAACTGACACTTGTCATTTGAGAGCAACCCATCCTTCGAGGACTTTGAGCGAAAGTCATCAAGTGAGGAAAAACCCAAACCAAAACCCAAACACCTACAAACCCCAAGTGATTGAGCATCACTGAAGAGATTGATCCTGCGTGGATCCGACGCTTGTTACCTTTGAAGACTATGCTTCTTCCAGATGGTTAGGCGCCATGGTCTAGAGCATCCAAGAGGAATTGTGGATCACCGAGTGACCAAGTTTGTGAAGGTTTGGAAGTCGCCTGAAGACTTACCACGAGTGATTGGGCGAGGTCTGTGTGACCTTAGCTGAAGGAGAATACGGTGAGGATTGGGTGTCCTGAGCTGCGTGTTCAGGACTGGGTGTCCGGGACTGTGTGTCCTCGAGTTTAAATACTCAGCCGCTCCAACCAGACGTACAACTGAGACAGCAGTTCGACCTGGTCTACCAAATCATTGTCTTCACCAAGCTTACTGGTTCTATTTCCTCAACTCCTTCATTTCCTCATAACTGTGTTGTGAGTTTGTTCATATCTGTGCTTGAAGACTTCGACTGAAGACTTTCTCAATTTCCTCAGTTTGTCTTCATCCTGTTGTTATCCTGTGCTCACGACCTGTACTCTGTGCCTGTCTTCATTTCATCATGATGACTATGCTTGTATTCTGTTATGTTTACTTTTGAGTACTTATTCCGCTGCTAGTAGTTCTTCGCTAAGGAATTTCCTCACCGGCAAATTCCTCAGTGAAGAATTTCATAAAAATCGCCTATTCACCCCCCTCTAGTCGATATAACGCACTTTCAATTGGTATTAGAGCAAGGTACTCCCTTGTTCTGTGTGATTTTGGTTTAAGGACTAAGGATATGTTTCTCATATATGGAGGTGACAAAGAGCTCATCGTAAAAGGTTACGTTGATGCAAGCTTTGACACTGATCCGGACGATTCTAAATCACAAACCAGATACGTGTTTACATTAAACGGTGGAGCTGTCAGTTGGTGCAGTTCTAAACAAAGCGTTGTGGCGGGATCTACATGTGAAGCGGAGTACATAGCTGCTTCGGAAGCAGCAAACGAAGGAGCCTGGATGAAGGAGTTCATATCCAATCTAGATGTCATACCTAGTGCATCGGGTCCAATGAAAATCTTTTATGACAATACTGGTGCAATTGCCTTGGCAAAGGAATCCAGATTTCACAAGAGAACCAAGCACATCAAGAGACGCTTCAATTCCATCCGGGATCTAGTCCAGGTGGGAGACATAGAGATTTGCAAGATACATACGCATCTGAATATAGCAGACCCGTTGACTAAAGCATGATCAGCACCAAAGCTCCATGGGTGTTAGAATCATTACTGTGTAATCTAGATTATTGACTCTAGTGCAAGTGGGAGACTGAGGGAAATATGCCCTAGAGGCAATAATAGTGTTATTATTTTATTTCCTTATATCATGATAAATGTTTATTATTCATGCTAGAATTGTATTATCCGGAAACATAATACTTGTGTGAATACATAGACAAACCAAACGTCACTAGTATGCCTCTACTTGACTAGCTCGTTGATCAAAGATGGTTATGTTTCCTAGCCATAGACATGTGTTGTCATTTGATTAATGGGATCACATCATTAGGAGAATGATGTGATTGACATGACCCATTCCATTAGCTAGCACCCGATCGTTTAGTATGTTGCTATTGCTTTCTTCATGACTTATACATGTTCCTATGACTATGAGATTATGCAACTCCCGTTTGCCGGAGGAACACTTTGTGTGCTACCAAACGTCACAACGTAACTGGGTGATTATAAAGGAGCTCTACAGGTGTCTCCAAAGGTACATGTTGGGTTGGCGTATTTCAAGATTAGGATTTGTCACTCCGATTGTCGGAGAGGTATCTCTGGGCCCTCTCGGTAATGCACATCACATAAGCCTTGCAAGCATTGCAACTAATGAGTTAGTTGCGAGATGATGTATTACAAACGGAGTGGCTTGCGGGTGACAAGTTTCTCCAACTTTAGTTGAACCGAGTGTGGCTACGCCCGGTCCTTGCGAAGGTTAAAACAGCACCAACTTGACAAACTATCGTGTGTTTTTGATGCGTAGGTAAGATTGGTTCTTGCTTAAGCCCGTAGCAGCCACGTAAAACTTGCAACAACAAAGTAGAGGACGTCTAACTTGTTTTTGCAGGGCATGTTGTGATGTGATATGGTCAAGACATGATGATAAATTTTATTGTATGAGATGATCATGTTTTGTAACCGAGTTATCGGCAACTGGCAGGAGCCATATGGTTGTCGCTTTATTGTATGCAATGCAATCGCCTGTAATGCTTTACTTTATCACTAAGCGGTAGCGATAGTCGTGGAAGCATAAGATTGGCGAGACGACAACGATGCTACGATGGAGATCAAGGTGTCGCGCCGGTGACGATGGTGATCATGACGGTGCTTCGGAGATGGAGATCACAAGCACAAGATGATGATGGCCATATCATATCACTTATATTGATTGCATGTGATGTTTATCTTTTATGCATCTTATCTTGCTTTGATTGACGGTAGCATTATAAGATGATCTCTCACTAATTATCAAGAAGTGTTCTCCCTGAGTATGCACCGTTGCGAAAGTTCTTCGTGCTGAGACACCACGTGATGATCGGGTGTGATAGGCTCTACGTTCAAATACAACGGGTGCAAAACAGTTGCACACGCGGAATACTCAGGTTATACTTGACGAGCCAAGCATATATAGATATGGCCTTGGAACACGGAGACCGAAAGGTCGAGTGTGAATCATATAGTAAGATATGATCAACATAGTGATGTTCACCAATGAAACTACTCCATCTCACGTGATGATCGGACATGGTTTAGTTGATTTGGATCACGTAATCACTTAGAGGATTAGAGGGATGTCTATCTAAGTGGGAGTTCTTAAGTAATATGATTAATTGAACCTAAATTTATCATGAAACTTAGTACCTGATAGTATCTTGCTTGTTTATGTGATTGTAGATAGATGGCTCGTGCTGTTGTTCCGTTGAATTTTAATGCGTTCCTTGAGAAAGCAAAGTTGAAAGATGATGGGAGCAATTACACGGACTGGGTCCGTAACTTGAGGATTATCCTCATTGGTGCACAGAAGAATTACGTCCTGGAAGCACCGCTGGGTGCCAGGCCTGCTGCTGGAGCAACACTAGATGTTATGAACGTCTGGCAGAGCAAAGCTGATGACTACTCGATAGTTCAGTGTGCCATGCTTTACGGCTTAGAATCGGGACTTCAACGACGTTTTGAACGTCATGGAGCATATGAGATGTTCCAAGAGTTGAAGTTAATATTTCAAGCAAATGCCCGGATTGAGAGATATGAAGTCTCCAATAAGTTCTATAGCTGCAAGAATGGAGGAGAACAGTTCTGTCAGTGAGCATATACTCAAAATGTCTGGGTATAATAATCACTTGATTCAATTGGGAGTTAATCTTCCAGATGATTGCGTCATTGACAAAATTCTCCAATCACTGCCACCAAGCTACAAGAGCTTCGTGATGAACTATAATATGCAAGGGATGAATAAGACTATTCCCGAGCTCTTCGCAATGCTGAAAGCTGCGGAGGTAGAAATCAAGAAGGAGCATCAAGTGTTGATGGTCAACAAGACCACTAGTTTCAAGAAAAAGGGCAAAGGGAAGAAGAAGGGGAACTTCAAAAGAACAGCAAGCAAGTTGCTACTCAAGAGAAGAAACCCAAACCTGGACCTAAGCCTGAAACTGAGTGCTTCTACTGCAAGCAGACTGGTCACTGGAAGCGGAACTGCCCCAAGTATTTGGCGGATAAGAAGGATGGCAAGGTGAACAAAGGTATATGTGATATACATGTTATTGATGTGTACCTTACTAATGCTCGCAGTAGCACCTGGGTATTTGATACTGGTTCTGTTGCTAATATTTGCAACTCGAAACAGGGACTACGGATTAAGCGAAGATTGGCTAAGGACGAGGTGACGATGCGCGTGGGAAATGGTTCCAAAGTCGATGTGATCGCCTTCGGCATGCTACCTCTACATCTACCTTCGGGATTAGTATTAGACCTAAATAATTGTTATTTGGTGCCAGCGTTAAGCATGAACATTATATCTGGATCTTGTTTGATGCGAGACGGTTATTCATTTAAATCAGAGAATAATGGTTGTTCTATTTACATGAGTAATATCTTTTTATGGTCATGCACCCTTAAAGAGTGGTCTATTCTATTAAATATCGATAGTAGTGACACACATATTCATAGTGTTGAAGCCAAAAGATGCAGAGTTGAAATGATAGTGCAACTATTTTGTGGCACTGCCGTTGTGGTGCATATCGTATAAAGCGCATGAAGAACTCCATACTGATGGGCTTTTGGAACCACTTGATTATGAATCACTTGGTACTCGCGAACCGTGCCTTATGGGTAAGATGACCAAAAACACGTTCTCCGGTACTTATGGAGAGAGCAACAGATTTTTTGAAATCATACATACAGATGTATGTGGTCGATGAATGTTGAGGCTCGTGGCAGATATCGTTATTTTCTCACCTTCACAGATGACTTAAGCAGATATGGGTATATCTACTTAATGAAACACAAGTCTGAAACGTTTGAAAAGTTCAAAGAATTTCAGAGTGAAGTTGAAAATCATCGTAACAAGAAAATAAAATTCCTGCAATCTGATCGTGGAGGAGAATATTTGAGTTACAAGTTTGGTGTACATTTGAAACAATGTGGAATAGTTTCGCAACTCACGCCACCCGGAACACCACAGCGTAATGGTGTGTCCGAACGTCGTAATCGTACTTTACTAGATATGGTGTGATCTATGATGTCTCTTACTGATTTACCGCTATCGTTTTGAGGATACGCCTCTAGAGACGGCCGCATTCATGTTAAATAGGGCACCATCAAAATCCGTTGAGACGATGCCTTATGAACTGTGGTTTGGCAAGAAACCAAAGTCGTTGTTTCTGAAAGTTTGGGGGTGCGATGCTTATGTGAAAAAGTTTCAACTTGATAAGCTCGAACCCAAATCGGAAAAATGTGTCTTCATATGATATCCAAAGGAAACTATTGGATACACCTTCTATCACAGATCCGAAGGCAAGACTTTTGTTGCTAAATTTGGGAACTTTCTGGAGGAGTTTCTCTCGAAAGAAGTGAGTGGGAGGAAAGTAGAACTTGACGAGGTAACTGTACCTAACCCCTTATTGGAAAGTAGTACATCATAGAAATCTGTTTCTGTGATACCTACACCAATTAGTGAGGAAGCTAATGATAATGATCATGAAACTTCAGAACAAGATACTACTGAACCTCGTAGATCAACCAGAGTGAGATCCGCGCCAGAGTGGTACGGTAATCCTGTTCTGGAAGTCATGCTACTAGATCATGATGAACCTACGAACTATGAAGAAGCGATGGTGAGCCCAGATTCCGCAAAATGGCTTGAAGCCATGAAATCTGAGATGGGATCCATGTATGAGAACAAAGTATGGACTTTGGTTGACTTGCCCAATAATCGGCAAGCAATAGAGAATAAATGATCTTCAAGAAGAAGACGGACGCTGACGATAATATTACTGTCTACAAAGCTCGACTTGTCACAAAAGGTTTTTGGCAAGTTCAAGGGATTGACTACGATGAGACCTTCTCACCCGTAGCGATGCTTAAGTCTGTCCGAATCATGTTAGCAATTGCCGCATTTTATGATTATGAAATTTGGCAGATGGATGTCAAAACTGCATTCCTGAATGGATTTCTGGAAGAAGAGTTGTATATGATGCAACCAGAAGGTTTTGTCGATCCAAAGGGAGCTAACAAAGTGTGCAAGCTCCAGCGATCCATTTATGGACTGGTGCAAGCCTCTCGGAGTTGGAATAAACGTTTTGATAGTGTGATCAAAGCATTTGGTTTTATACAGACTTTTGGAGAAGCTGTATTTACAAGAAAGTGAGTGGGAGCTCTGTAGCATTTCTGATATTATATGTGGATGACATAATATCTTCCTCCTTTATGATATAGAATTTCTGGATAGCATAAAAGGATACTTGAATAAAGTTTTTCAATGAAAGACCTCGGTGAAGCTGCCTACATATTTGGGCATCAAGATCTATAGAGACAGATCGAGACGCTTAATTGGACTTTCACAAAGCACATACCTTGACAAAGTTTTGAAAAAGTTCAAAATGGATCAAGCAAAGAAAGGATTCTTGCCTGTGTTACAAGGTGTGAAATTGAGTAAGACTCAAAGTCGACCAATGCAGAAGATAGAGAGAAAATGAAAGATGTTCCCTATGCTTCAGCCATAGGCTCTATCATGTATGCAATGCTGTGTACCAGACCTGATGTGTGTCTTGCTATAAGTCTAGCAGGGAGGTACCAAAGTAATCCAGGAGTGGATCACTGGACAGCGGTCAAGAACATCCTGAAATACCTGAAAAGGACTAAGGATATGTTTCTCATATATGGAGGTGACAAAGAGCTCATCGATAAATGGTTACGTTGATGCAAGCTTTGACACTGATCCGGACGATTCTAAATCGCAAACCGGATACGTGTTTACATTAAACGGTGGAGCTGTCAGTTGGTGCAGTTCTAAACAAAGCGTTGTGGCGGGATCTACATGTGAAGCGGAGTACATAGCTGCTTCGGAAGCAGCAAACGAAGGAGTCTGGATGAAGGAGTTCATATCCGATCTAGGTGTCATACCTAGTGCATCGGGTCCAATGAAAATCTTTTGTGACAATACTGGTGCAATTGCCTTGGCAAAGGAATCCAGATTTCACAAGAGAACCAAGCACATCAAGAGACGCTTCAATTCCATCCGGGATCTAGTCCAGGTGGGAGACATAGAGATTTGCAAGATACATACGGATCTGAATGTAGCAGACCCGTTGACTAAGCCTCTTCCACGAGCAAAACATGATCAGCACCAAAGCTCCATGGGTGTTAGAATCATTACTGTGTAATCTAGATTATTGACTCTAGTGCAAGTGGGAGACTGAAGGAAATATGCCCTAGAGGCAATAATAATGTTATTATTTTATTTCCTTATATCATGATAAATGTTTATTATTCATGCTAGAATTGTATTATCCGGAAACATAATACTTGTGTGAATACATAGACAAACCAAACGTCACTAGTATGCCTCTACTTGACTAGCTCGTTAATCGAAGATGGTTATGTTTCCTAACCATAGACATGTGTTGTCATTTGATTAATGGGATCACATCATTAGGAGAATGATGTGATTGACATGACCCATTCCATTAGCTTAGCACCCGATCGTTTAGTATGTTGCTATTGCTTTCTTCATGACTTATACATGTTCCTATGACTATGAGATTATGCAACTCCCGTTTACCGGAGGAACACTTTGTGTGCTACCAAACGTCACAACGTAACTGGGTGATTATAAAGGAGCTCTACAGGTGTCTCCAAGGTATGTTGGGTTGGCGTATTTCGAGATTAGGATTTGTCACTCCGATTGTCGGAGAGGTATCTCTGGGCCCTCTCGGTAATGCACATCACATAAGCCTTGCAAGCATTGCAACTAATGAGTTAGTTGCGAGATGATGTATTACGAAACGAGTAAAGAGACTTGCCGGTAACGAGATTGAACTAGGTATTGAGATACCGACGATCGAATCTCGGGCAAGTAACATACCGATGACAAAGGGAACAAACGTATGTTGTTATGCGGTCTGACCGATAAAGATCTTCGTAGAATATGTAGGAGCCAATATGAGCATCCAGGTTCCGCTATTGGTTATTGACCGGAGACGTGTCTCGGTCATGTCTACATTGTTCTCGAACCCGTAGGGTCCGCACGCTTAAGGTTTCGATGACAGTTATATTATGAGTTTATGAGTTTTGATGTACCGAAGTTAGTTCGGAGTCCCGGATGTGATCACGGACATGACGAGGAGTCTCGAAATGGTCGAGACATAAAGATTGATATATTGGACGGCTATATTCGGACACCGGAAGTGTTCCGGGTGATTTCGGAGAAAACCGGAGAGCCGGAGGGTTACCGGAACCCCCCCGGGAGAAGTAATGGGCCATATGGGCCTTAGTGGAGAGAGAGAGGGGCAGCCAAAGGTGGGCCGCGCGCCTCCTCCCCCCTGGTCCGAATTGGACTAGGAGAGGGGGGGCGGCGCCCCCCTTTCCTTCTCCCTCCCCACTTCTTTCCCCCTCCTAGTAGGAGTCCTACTCCTACTAGGAGGAGGACCCCTCCTTGGCGCGCCATAGGGGCCGGCCGGCCTCCTCCCCTTGCTCCTTTATATACGGGGGCAGGGGGCACCCCTAGACACACAAGTTGATCCACGTGATCATATTTTTAGCCGTGTGCGGTGCCCCCTTCCACCATAATCCTCGATAATATTGTAGCGGTGCTTAGGCGAAGCCCTGCGACGGTAGTACATCAAGATCGTCACCACGCCGTCGTGCTGACGGAACTCTTCCCCGACACTTTGCTGGATCGGAGTCCGGGGATCGTCATCGAGCTGAACGTGTGCTAGAACTCGGAGGTGCCGTAGTTTCGGTGCTTGATCGGTCGGGCCGTGAAGACGTACGACTACATCAACCGCGTTGTCATAACGCTTCGCTGTGGTCTACAAGGGTACGTAGATCACACTCTCCCCTCTCGTTGCTATGCATCACCATGATCTTGCGTGTGCGTAGGAATTTTTGAAATTACTACTTTCCCCAACATACCTGCCTCAAGGAGCTTTAGTATTTCCTTTCTTACCACTTCTTTCATTTTAGGATTCAGCGTGTTGATGATCACAAACTGGTTTAGCATCTTCTTCCAAATTTATTTTATGTTGACATAGAGTGGGACTAATGCCCTTAAGATCATCAAGAGTATACCCAATAGCAGCACGGTGCTTCTTCAGAGTTTTCAATAATCTCTCTTCCTCATGCTCTGAAAGGTTAGCACTAATAATAACAGGATATATCTTTTTCTCATCAAGATAAGCATATTTAAGAGTATGAGGCAATGGTTTAAGCTCAAACACGGGATCACCCTTGGGTGGAGGAGGATCCCCTAGGATTTCAACAGGCAAATTGTGTTTCAGAATAGGTTCCTGTTTAAAGAATACTTCATCTATTTCCCTTCTTTCATTCATAAACATATCATTTTCATGGTCTAGCAAATATTGTTCTAAAGGATCACTAGGAGGTACGGCAATAGAAGCAAGACCAATAATTTCATCCTTACTAGGTAATTCTTCTTCACGGTGTTGTCTACTAAATTTAGAGAAATTAAATTCATGAGACATATCATCTAAACCGATAGTAACAACATCCTTTTTGCAATCTATCTTAGCATTAACAGTGTTTAAGAAGGGTCTACCAAATATAATGGGACAAAAGCTATCTTGTGGGGAACCAAGAACAAGAAAATCAGCAGGATATTTAGTTTTCCCACACAAGACTTCAACATCTCTAACAATTCCCATTGGTGAAATAGTATCTCTATTGGCAAGTTTAATTGTGACATCAATATCTTCTATCTCAGCAGGTGCAATATCATGCATAATTTCTTTGTATAAGTAAGGTATTGCACTAGCACTAGCACCCATATCACATAAGCCATGATAACAATGATCTCCTATTTTAACAGAAATAACAGGCATGCCTACCACAGTCTGTTTTTATCTTTAGCACAAGGTTTAGCAATTCTAGCAGTCTCATCAAGGAAATGAATAACATGCCCATCAATATTATCAGACAAGAGATCTTTAACAATAGCAATATCAGGTTCAACTTTAATTTGCTCAGAGGTGTATAAGTTTTAATATTGCTTTTACGAACCATAGTTGAAGCTTTAGCATGATCCTTTATCCTAACAGGGAAAGGTGGTTTCTCAACATAAGAAGTAGGAACAATAGGATCATTATAAGTGATAGTCTTTTCTTCAACTTTAATAGGTGCAGCTACTTTTACTTCTATGGGAGGATGATATTTAAACCACTTCTCCTTGGGGAGATCAACATAAGTAGCAAAAGATTCACAGAAAGAAGCTACTATCTCAGAGTCAAGTCCATATTTAGTGCTAAATTTACGAAAAACATCGGTATCCATAAAAGATTTAACACAATCAAACTAGGTGTCATACCTGACTCCTTACCTTGTCGAGGTCCCAATCTTCAGAGTTGCGTTTAATTCTTTCCAATAAATCCCATTTGAATTCAATAGTCTTCATCATAAAAGAGCCAGCACAAGAAGTATCAAGCATGGTGCGATTGCTATCAGAAAGCCGAGCATAAAATTTTTGAATAATCATTTCTCTGAGAGCTCATGATTGGGGCATGAATATAACATTGATTTAAGCCTCCCCCAAGCTTGAGCGATGCTTTCTCCTTCGCGAGGCCAAAAATTATATATATAATTGCGATCACGATGAACAAGATGCATAGGATAAAACTTCTGATGAAATTCCAATTTCAATCGTTTGTTATCCATGACCCCATATCATCACATAGCCTATACCATGTCGATGCATCTCCCTTCAAAGATAAAGGGAAGACCTTCTTCTTAACAACATCTCCGGGTACACCTGCAAGCTTAAATAATCCACAAACTTCATCCACATATATTAAGTGCTCATCAGGATGCTTTGTTCCATCTCCTACAAAAGGATTAGCTAGCAGTTTTTCTATCATACCCGAAGGAATTTCAAAGCAGACATTTTCATTTTCAGTAGGTTCAGTAGGTTGAGGAGCAACTCTTTGCTCTACTGGTCGGGGTGAAGATACCCCGAACAAGCCCCTCAGAGGATTACTTTCCATAGTAACAAGTGACAGTAAATTTCAGCACACTATATAAATTTTCCTTACCAAATTCCACCTACCAAAGGCGCTTCACTCCCCGGCAACGGCGCCAGAAAAGAGTCTTGATGACCCACAAGTATAGGGGATCTATCGTAGTCCTTTCGATAAGTAAGAGTGTCGAACCCAACGAGGAGCAGAAGGAAATGATAAGCGGTTTCCAGCAAGGTATTCTCTGCAAGTACTGAAATAAGTGGTAACAGATAGTTTTGTGATAGGATAATTTGTAACGAGCAACAAGTAACAAAAGTAAATAAAGTGCAGCAAGGTGGCCCAATCCTTTTTGTAGCAAAGGACAAGCCTGGACAAACTCTTATATAGAGAAAAGCGCTCCCGAGGACACATGGGAATATCGTCAAGCTAGTTTTCATCACGTTCATATGATTCGTTCGGTACTTTGATAATTTGGTATGTGGGTGGACCGGTGCTTGGGTACTGTCCTTACTTGGACAAGCATCCCACTTATGATTAACCTCTATTGCAAGCATCCGCAACTACAACAAAAGTATTAAGGTAAACCTAACCATAGCATGAAACATATGGATCCAAATCAGCCCCTTACGAAGCAACGCATAAACTAGGGTTTAAGCTTCTGTCACTCTAGCAACCCATCATCTACTTATTACTTCCCAATGCCTTCCTCTAGGCCCAAAATGGTGAAGTGTCATGTAGTCGACGTTCACATACACCACTAGAGGGAGACAACATACATCTCATCAAAATATCGAACGAATACCAAATTCACATGACTACTAATAGCAAGACTTCTCCCATGTCCTCAGGAACAAACGTAACTACTCACAAAGCATATTCATGTTCATAATCAGAGGGGTATTAATATGCATATAGGATCTAAACATATGATCTTCCACCAAATAAACCAACTAGCATCAACTACAAGGAGTAATTAACACTACTAGCAACCTACTAGCACCAATCCCGGACTTGAAGACAAGAATTGGATACAAGAGATGAACTAGGGTTTTGAGAGGAGATGGTGCTTGATGAAGATGTTGATGGAGATTGCCCTCTCCCGATGAGAGGAGCGTTGGTGATGACGATGGCGATGATTTCCCCCTCCCGGAGGGAAGTTTCCCCGGCAGAACAGCTCTGCCGGAGCCCTAGATTGGTTCCGCCTCGTGGCGGCGGAGTTTCGTCCGAGAAGATGGCTTATGATTTTTTTCCTCATCGAAAGACTCCATATAGCAGAAGATGGACATCAGAGGGCCACCAGGGGGCCCACGAGGTAGGGGGCGCGCCAGGGGGTAGGGCGCGCCCCCACCCTCGTGGGCAGGGTGTGGCCCCCCTGGTGAACTTCTTGCGCTCGGTATTTTTTATATATTCTGAAAACGTCTTCCGTGAAGTTTCAGGACTTTTGGAGCTGTGCAGAATAGGTCTCTAATATTTGCTCCTTTTCCAGCCCAGAATCCCAGCTGCCGGCATTCTCCCTCTTTATGTAAACCTTGTAAAATAAGAGAGAATAGGCATAAGTATTGTGACATAATGTGTAATAACAGCCCATAATGCAATAAATATCAATATAAAAGCATGATGCAAAATGGACGTATCAACTCCCCCAAGCTTAGACCTCGCTTGTCCTCAAGCGAAAGCCGAAATCGAAAAATATGTCCACATGTTTAGAGATAGAGGTGTCGATAAAAGTAAAATACGGACATGAGGGCATCATGATCATTCTTAGAACAACAACTTACATAATTCTTGTCATATGATTTCTTATGCTAGAGTAATAATTCAATCACAATTTCAAGTATGAATCGTAAACTTCATTGAAAACTAACAAACTATAATCTCAGTCATTGGAGCAATTGCAATTTATCATAACATAGGAAAGAGTCAATATATAAGAGCTTTTCAGCAAGTCCACATACTCAACTATCATATAGTCTTTCACAATTGCTGACACTCACGCAATACTTATGGGTATGGAGTTTTAATCGGACACAGAGAAAGATAGGGGCTTATAGTTTTGCCTCCCAATGTTTTACCTCAAGGGTAATGTCAACAATAATAGTTCATGAAAACTCACATCCAATTAGCCATATATACCGGGATCTTTCCAACATACTGTGCTTGCCAAAGGATAAAATGTAAAAAGGAAGGGTGAAGATCACCATGACTCTTATGCAAGGTAGGAGATAAAAGTAAAAGATAGGCCCTTCGCAGAGGGAAGCAGAGGTTGTCATGCGCTTTTATGGTTGGATGCACAAAATCTTAATGCGAAAGAACGTCACTTTATATTGCCACTTGTGATATGGACCTTTATTATGCAGTCTGTCGCTTTTATTTCTTCCATATCACACGATCGTATAAAGCTTATTTTCTCCCACACTAATAAGTCATACATATTTAGAGAGCAATTTTTATTGCTTGCACCGATGACAACTTACTTGGAGGATCTTACTCAATCCATAGGTAGGTATGGTGGACTCTCATGGCAAAACTGGTTTAAGGGTATTTGGAAGCACAAGTAGTATCTCTACTTGGTGCGATGAATTTGGCTAGCATGAGGGGGAAAGGCAAGCTCAACCATGTTGGATGATCCATGACAATATAATTTATCTCAGATGTAAGAAAACATAACCCATTACATTGTCTTCCTTGTCCAACGTCAACTCTTTAGCATGTCATATTTTAATGAGTGCTCACAATCATAAAAGATGTCCAAGATAGTATATTTATATGTGAAGACCTCTCTTTCTTTATTACTTCCTATTAATTGCAACGATGACCAAAACTATGTTTGTCAACTCTCAACAACTTTTATTCATCATACTTTTTCTATGTGAGCTCATTACTCTCCATAAGATCCACATGATCTCTTTGTTTCTTTTTATTTCTTTCTCTTTTCTTTTATTCACTTAGGATCATGGCAAAATAATCAAGCCCTTTGACTCAACACTAATCTTTATTATATATAGCTCACGGACTCGATTACATAGAAGGATCATAAAGAAAAACTCACAACTAGATCATGCCATAAACTTTTATTCTTACTAGATCAAGATATTACCAAAGGATCGAACTAAGAAAAAGTAAAGATAAAAGTGATGGTGATTACGATACCGGGGCACTCCCCAAGCTTGGCAGTTGCCAAGGAGTGCCCATACAGATACTCAATTCTTCTTTGTTGGTGGAGAAGGTGATGGTTTTGTTGATGGCGTAGGCTTGTCGTCCTTCTTCCAAGGCATAGGCTCACATCATAGAAGGATGATCGGGTCTCCTGAAACCTCAAATCTGCAGCCAAACTCATCCTCTTGAATCTATATCCATACTCACAGTTTTGATTTTACAGGTCATAGATCTGGGCTTGGAGGTGCTCATTTTTCTCATGAAGCTTGAAGATGGCCTCCCCAATGTCCTTGACGTCCAACTTGTGGTTGTTGGTGAACTCCGTCATCATAATGTGATTGGAATCAAGTCCACGCTCCACCATCTCCTGACACTTGAAAACTTCTTGCTCCAATGCCTCGAGCCTTGCCTCTGTGCTTTCGGTCTTCCTTGGTCCCTCAACATCGCGGATGTGCAACAACCCCTCACGCATCTTAATGGTTTGAGGGTGTTGCAGCACCTCTGCGAGGTAGGGGTTGATGACCTTCTCGAAGAACTAGTCCTTGGGGGCACTTGAAGACGACATGATGACCTGGATCTGTTAGAAAAACAGCTTGAAACAAAGACAGGAGATTTTTGCGTGATACGGGAGTCAAAACCTCCGGGAGGTTATATAATGAATTTTTACCGACCAAAATTATGTGTGTAAGAAAACGGAGTCCGGAAAGCGCACGAGGTGCCCACGAGGTAGGGGGGCGTGCCCAGTAGGGTAGGGCGCGCCCTCCACCCTCGTGGAGGCCTCGTGTCCTTCCCGGACTGCTTCTTATTTTTCTATTTTTCTAAATATTCCAAAACGGAGAAATATTGCCTTAAAACTGTTTTGGAGTCGGTTTACTTACCGTACCACATACCTATTCCTTTTCGGAGTCTGAAATTCCGGAAAGTGTCCCTTATGTATTCCTCCGGGGTTACGGTTTCAATAACATTGGTTTCAACATTTATGGGATTACCTGAGATATAATGTTTGATTCTTTGACCGTTCACCACCTTCGGATTTGTGCCTTCAAAGTTGTTGATTTTTATGGCACCGGAACGATAGACCTCCTCGATAACGTAAGGACCTTCCCATTTAGAGAGAAGTTTTCCTGCAAAAAATCTTAAACGAGAGTTGTATAGCAATACATAATCACCTACATTAAACTCACGCTTTTGTATCCTTTTATCATGCCATCTTTTAACCTTTTCTTTAAACAACTTGGCATTTTCGTAGGCTTGGGTTCTCCATTCATCGAGTGAGCTAATATCAAATAACCTCTTCTCACCGGCAAGTTTAAAATCATAATTGAGCTCTTTAATAGCCCAATATGCCTTGTGTTCTAGTTCGAGAGGTAAGTGACATGCTTTTCCATAAACCATTTTATACGGAGACATACCCATAGGATTTTTATATGCAGTTCTATAGGCCCATAATGCATCATCAAGTTTCTTGGACCAATTCTTTCTAGATCTATTAACAGTCTTTTGCAAAATTAATTTGAGCTCTCTATTACTCAATTCTACTTGACCACTAGACTGAGGGTGATAAGGGGATGCAATTCTATGATTAACATCATACTTAGCAAGCATTTTACGGAAAGCACCATGAATAAAATGTGAACCACCATCAGTCATTAAATATCTAGGGACTCCAAATCTTGGAAAAATAACTTCTTTAAGCATTTTAATAGAAGTGTTATGATCAGCACTACTAGTTGGAATAGCTTCTACCCACTTAGTAACGTAATCAACAGCAACTAAAATATGTGTATACCATTAGAGGAAGGAAAAGTCCCATAATCAAAGCCCCAAACATCAAATGGTTCAATAACGAGTGAATAATTCATAGGCATTTCTTGACGTCTACTAATATTACCAATTCTTTGACATTCATCACAAGATAAGACAAACTTACGGGCATCCTTGAAGAGAGTAGGCCAATAAAAACCAGGATTGCAATACCTTATGTGCAGTTCTATCTCCAGCATGGTGTCCTCCATAAGCTTCGGAGTGACACTTGCGTAGGATCTGTTCCTGTTCATGCTCAGGTACACAACGTCTAATAACACCATCTACTCCTTCTTTATAAAGATGTGGGTCATCCCAAAAGTAATGTCTTAAATCATAGAAAACTTTTTCTTTTGCTGGTATGTGAAATCTCTCTCT
>NC_053026.1:215690168-215700716 GCF_003073215.2 Triticum urartu
ATCACTTCGGCTCGCACGATATTCATGTTTTCCTCCATGGTCCTCTCGTATGGTAACTTCAGTGGAATCTTCAGAAAGGACCGAATCTGTATGTCCTCCCGCCTCTGGTTGTACTGCTAGACGCCGACCGAGCAGACGTAGCGGTTGTCTTCTTTACTTGCTTAAGAGGCGGAGGAGAAGGACTACGACGCGCCGGAGCAGCTGGAGCGGCGGCAGGTCTCTTCCGCCCTTGCTGACGAGGCGGAGAAGGAGGAGGCTGGCTGCTCGGGCGCGCCGGCGTAGGCGGAGAAGGAGGCGGAGTGCCCACGCGCCGGAGAAGGAGCCGGCCGAGTGCCCTGATCGTCACTCGCCGGAGGAGGAGGCGGTGGAGGAGGTGGAGTGCCCTGACTCGCCGGAGGAGGAGGAGGAGGCGGAGGCGTCCAGTTCGGAAGGTTGATGAGCTCCTTCCGCCATAGGCATGGAGTCTTCAGAGCAGACCCCAGCCGAGTCTCCCCTTCACCGGTAGGGTGGTCAAGCTGGAGGTCCTCAAATCCCTCCGTTATCTCATCCACCATCACCCTAGCATATCCTTCTGGAATCGGCCGGCAGTGAAAAGTTGCGCCGGGTTCAGTAGGAAAAACAGAGCCAACAGCCGCCTTGACCTTCAAATTCATCCATTGCGTCATAAGGTGGCAATTTTGAGACTCTGTTATAGCATCCACGGGATAGCTGGCAGGAGCCGTCAAGGCATGCTCCGGCTGAAGCAGCTCGGTGGAAGCCACGCTGCTTCTGCGCTGAGATGGCGGGGTAGCTTCGGGGGAGGCTTCGGCAGTACGTTTGCTGCGATTTGCTTCTCGTTCCTCTATCGCGTCTACCCTTGCTTGCAGCGCCTGCATTTGGGTCTGCTGCACTTTTTTCCTCCTCTCATGGGATTTGTAACCGCCTGCGTCCGGAAACCCAACCTTCCACGGAATGGAGCCTGGCGTGCCTCGTGTCCGTCCAGGGTGCTCAGGATTCCCGAGGGCCATTGTGAGCTCGTCGTTCTCTCTGTCTGGAAAGAACGTCCCTTCCTGCGCTGCTTCGATATACTGCTTAAGCTTACTGACTGGTATGTCCATTTGATCGTTCGTCCAAATGCACTTCCCTGTTACAGGGTCCAGTGTTCCGCCAGCCCCGAAGAACCAAGTCCGGCAACGGTCTGGCCAGTTAATTGTCTCTGGTTCGATCCCTTTATGAACCAGATCATTCTCAGTCTTGGACCACTTAGGCCGGGCTACGAGGTAGCCACCTGACCCCGTGCGATGGTGAAGCTTCTTCTTCGCAGCATTTTGCTTGTTTGTCGCCGACATCTTCTTACTCTTTTCCGATGTCTTGTGGGCCACAAATGCGGGCCAGTGATCTCTGATATTCTCATATCTGCCCTTGAATTCTGGTGTCTCATTATTTTCGACAAACTTATTCAGCTCTTTCTTCCACCTCCTGAATAGTTCTGCCATCCTCTTCAGAGCAAAAGACTTGATTAATTTCTCTTTAACTGGGTTCTCTGGATTATCCTCAGGCGGTAGGGTGAAATTTGACTTCAGCTCAGTCCAAAGATCATTTTTCTGCATATCATTGACATAAGAGACCTCAGGGTCTTCTGTAGCCGGCTTAAACCATTGCTGGATGCTTATCGGGATCTTGTCCCTAACCAGAACCCCGCACTGAGCAACAAATGCGCTCTTTGTCCGGAGGGGTTCAATAGGTTGGCCGTCGGGCGCGATTGCTATGATCTCAAACTTTTCATCCGAGCTCAACTTTTTCTTCGGGCCTCGTCTCTTTACCGAAGTTGTGCTCGATCCGGAGGGCTGAAAAAGAACAAGACTTATTAATATGTGTAACATACCAAACAATGAATGCATCAATCAGCTAGTCAGCATAGGCTAACTAATATATATACCTGGCCGGACTCGGTTCGGTCACCGGGAGCCGTCATCACGGTCTCCTTCTTGCACCGGCATTGGGTCACCGGAGCCGTCCTCATGTTCTTCTTCTTGCACCGGCATTAGGCCACCATAGCCACCAACGATATGGCATCACTTCCTTCTACGATTATGTCCCTCAACAACGCTTCTTTTGTTGCTTCGTCTAGGGCGGTGTCCATAGTTTCTACAAATATTCACAACATGGCAATTATTATTCAAACATGACAAATGGATATATTAGTGCCAAAGTAGAACTAGCTACCTAATCATAGTAAGCTATCGGGAGGGGGTATATATCGACAACGACGACACTACATCTATGTCCCTCGACGACCCTCGTTCCCGATAAAAAAAAGAGGAAGAAGAAGAAAAATAAGAGGAGAAGAAAGAATAGAGGAGAAGATCTCCTCTATTCTTTCTTCTCCTCTTTTTTTCTTCTTCCTCTTCTTTTTTTATCCTCTTCTTCCTCTCATGTTCGATAGGATCGCCGAGGGGTCGGGAGGTTGCGTAGTGTCTCAGGATTCAACAAAACCATGTCTTCATCATTAGGCGAAAGTAACATGTGCATGATGGTACGAAGCTCTTCAAAGTTGTTCTGGAACGGACTCCCAGATAGGATAATCCGCCTTTTGGTACAAAGTTCAGCAAGAGCCTTCCGAATATCGCTATTTGGAAGGCCTTTGCTGAATTGGTACCAAAAGGCGGATTATTCTATCCGGGACTCCATTCCAAAACAACTTTGCAGAACTTCGTACCAACATGCCCTGGTTACTTCCGGCTAATGATGAAGGCATGGATTTCTTCAATACTTTGACACTAGGAAACCTCTCTCTACTTCCGGCTAATAAGAATAAGAAGAAGAAGAAGAAGAATAAGAAGAAAAAAGAAGAAAAAAAGAGGAGAAGAAGAAAGGAATAGTGGAGAAAAGAGAAAATAGAATATATTCTATTTTCTCTTCTTCTCCACTATTCCTTTCTTCTTCTCCTCTTCTTTTTCTTCTTTTTTCTTCTTCTTATTTATTTCTCCTCTTCTTTTCGGTAGAGGAAACCCTAAATAGCTAGCAAGTTTCGTGGGTGTGAGATACATGTGGCCTTTGGTGTCGGACACTACATCCACGTCCCACAAGTGACGTGGGCGTCGAAGCCCGCGCCACTTGTGGGATGTGGGTGTAGTGTCCGACACCGACGGTACATGTATCTCACACCGACGATACTTTCTATTTAGGGTTTCTCCTCTACCGCTCCTCGACCTCTCGACGACCCTCGTTCCCGATAAAATAAAGAGGAAGAAGAAGAAGAAAAAAGAAGAAAAGAAAGAATAGAGGAGAAGACTTCCTCTTCTTCCTCTCCTCTTCTTCTCCCTCTTCTTCCCCTTCTTTTTTCTTCTATTTATTTTCTCCTTTCTTCCTCTCTCTTCTTCTAAAATTGTAACTTTTTGCATATATAAAACTTTTCTAAAATTGTAACTTTCTATATAAAACTTTCCTATCGGGAAGGGGAGAAGATCGAAGAAAAAAAAGAAGAAAAAAAAGAGGAGAAGAAGAAAGGAATAGAGAGAAGAAGAAAAAATAGATTTTTTTCTATTTTTCTTCTTCTCCTCTATTCCTTTCTTCTTCTCCTCTTCCTTTTCTTCCTCTCCTCTTCTTCTCCTTTTTCCTCTTCTTTTTTTCTCCTCTTCTTCCCGACCCTCGCCCCCTCGAACACTTGGCGACCCTCGACCCTCTACCCTAGCTAGTTCCCGACCCTCGCCCCCTCGATCCCTCGAACACTCGGCAACCCTCGACCCTCGACCCTCGGCGACCCCCTCCCCCCATGATGTCGAAGTTATCGGGGAGGGGGTATATCGACCCCCCTCATGTCGAAGTTATCTGGTACACACATATACATACATACACATATACACTACACACATGCATACATACACATACATACACATATCTGCATGCACACACATATACACTGCACACACATACACATACATACACATATATATACACTACACACATGCATACATATATCTCAAAAAAATTAACAGAGGCGGGCGGCGGCGCGGCAAGCGGAGCGCGGCCAGGCGGCGCGGCAAGCGGAGCACGGCCAGGCGGCGGCGTCGAGGCAGAACACGACGGGCGGCGGCGGCGAACCAGCGGCGGCGCGGCAAGCGGAGCACGTACGGGCAGAGCACGGCGGGCAGCGGCGTCGGGGCGCGGCAAGAGCACTGCGGGCAACGGCGTCGGGGCGCGGCTGGCGGTGGTGGCAGGGCGCGGCGGGGGGAGAGGAGGAGAGGAGGGGAACGGCACGGCGGCTCACAGTGGGAGCGGGCCGGGAAGGCGTCGGGGTAGGGCTCGACGGCGGCGGCGAGGACGGCGAAGTGGAGCAGCCTGACGGCGTCGGGGCAGGGCTCGGCGGTGGCGGAGGCGATGATGAGGGGCAGGGCTCGGCGGCGGCGACGGCGACGAGGAGGACGAGCAGCCTGGCGGCGTCGGCGATGGGGAATGGAGCAGTTGGCGAAAATTTCGCAAGGGTTGTATATATAGCCAGAGCAATGGTCCCGGTTCGTGGCACGAACCGTGACCAATGCCCCCCTTTGGTCCCGGTTGGTGCCACGAACCGGGACCAAAGGCCAATTTTCAGCAGCCCAAAGGGCGGGAAGCGGCGGCCTTTGGTCCCGGTTGGTGGCACCAACCGGGACTAAAGGGGGGCATTGGTCACGGTTGGTGCCACGAACCGTGGACCAATGCCCCCTTTAGTCCCGGTTGGTGCCACCAACCGGGACCAATGGCCTTGTGCTGCCCCGCGCCCAAAAGTTTAGTCCCACATCGCTAGCTGAAGGGCGCCGGCACTGGTTTATAAGCGCTGCTTGCCTCCCCATTCGAGCTCCTCTCTAATGCAGGCTTTCGGGCCTAAACTTGCTACTGCCTGTGGGCCTATTGGGCCTCTGCGGGCCTGAATCCTGGCCCATGTAGGGTTTCTAGTCGTATTCAGGCCGTGGAGGCCCAGTAGGAGGCATTTTTTGGTTTTTTCTTTTTTATTTCTACATTTTTTTTGGTTTTTATTTTTTTATTTCTACTTAAAACTAAATACTTATAGTTTTTTAGTGATTTCTTTTTGCTTTTAGGTCACAAAAATTATAAACTTTCTGTTAGTGCCATTAGTTTTAAATTTTAAATAGTTTAAATTTGAATTTTTAAAAATTTGTGTGAATCACTAGTTTATGAATAACTTTACTATAAAATTAGATTTTTTTCTATTTATTTTTTATTTCTACTTACAACTAAATACTTACAGTTTTTTAGTGATTTCTTTTTGCTTTTAGGTCACAAAAATTATAAACTTTCTGTTAGTGCCATTAGTTTTAAATTTTAAATAGTTTAAATTTGAATTTTTAAAAATTTGTGTGAATCACTAGTTTATGAATAACTTTACTATAAAATTAGAATTTTTTTTCTATTTATTTTTTATTTCTACTTACAACTAAATACTTACAGTTTTTTAGTGATTTCTTTTTGCTTTTAGGTCACAAAAATTATAAACTTTCTGTTAGTGCCATTAGTTTTAAATTTTGAATAGTTTAAATTTGAATTTTTAAAAATTTGTGTGAATCACTAGTTTATGAATAACTTTACTATAAAAATAGAATTTTTTTTCTCTTTGCTATTTATTTTTTATTTATACTTACATTAAATACTTATAGTTTGATTTTAGGTCACACAAATTATATTCTTTTTGCTATTGAAGAATATTATAGTTTTATTTTAGTTGATCATAACATAATATTTTAATTGATTGTTTTTATTTTCATAAAAGTTTTGTAGTTCATTCTGTTTGCTATTAATTCATTCTTTGAGCTAAATGACTCTGAAATTGGAAAGCATTTCAAAATGAACTCTGAAAAGGTTGAAAGTTGGCATGGTATCATCATTTCACCCACATAGCATGTTCCAAAAAGTAGAGAGGGTTACGACAAAAACTTGATGCACTTCGTGTACAAAATGGACAATCACTTTCGAAGTATCAAAGTTTCAGAACCATAAGACATGAAAGCATTTCAAATGAACTCTGAAAAAGTTGAAAGTTGGGATGGTATCATAATTTCACCCACATAGCATTTGCTTATTGCGGGAGAAAGTCTTCACTTTTTCTTCGCTTGTGTCATTTGCTTATTGCGCCGTAACCATGGATAATCTTCATTGTTTATCAGGATGCTTGGGTCAGCCTTGACATTGAAGGGAGGAATTTCATGAAACTTTTCATAATCTTCAGACATGTCTGTCTTGCCGTCCACTCCCAGGATGTCCCTTTTTCCTGAAAGAACTATGTGGCGCTTTGGCTCATCGTATGATGTATTCGCTTCCTTATCTTTTCTTTTTCTCGGTTTGGTAGACATGTCCTTCACATAGATAACCTGTGCCACATCATTGGCTAGGACGAACGGTTCGTCAGTGTACCCAAGATTTTTCAGATCCACTGTTGTCATTCCGTACTGTGGGTCTACCTGTACCCCGCCGCCTAACAGATTGACCCATTTGCACTTAAACAAAGGGACCTTAAAATCAGGTCCGTAGTCAAGTTCCCATATGTCCACTATGTAACCATAATATGTGTCCTTTCCGCTCTCGGTTGCTGCATCAAAGCGGACACCGCTGTTTTGGTTGGTGCTCTTTTGATCTTGGGCGATCGTGTAAAATGTATTCCCATTTATCTCGTATCCTTTGTAAGTCAATACAGTCAAAGATGGTCCCCTGGACAACAAGTACAACTCATCACAAACAGTGTTGTCACCTCTGAGACGTGTTTCCAACCAACTGCTGAAAGTCCTGATGTGTTCACATGTAATCCAGTCGTCGCACTGCTCCGGGTGTTTGGAGCGCAGACTGTTCTTGTGTTCATCGACATACGGGGTCACCAAGGTAGAGTTCTGTAGAACTGTGTAGTGTGCTTGAGACCAAGAATATCCGTCCCTGCATATTATTGAGTCTCTTCCAAGAGTGCCTTTTCCAGTCAGTCTCCCCTCATACCGCGATTTAGGGAGACCTATCTTGTTAAGGCCAGGAATGAAGTCAACACAAAACCCGATAACATCCTCTGTTTGATGGCCCATGGAGATGCTTCCTTCTGGCCTAGCGCGGTTACGGACATATTTCTTTAGGACTCCCATGAACCTCTCAAAGGGGAACATATTGTGTAGAAATACGGGCCCCAGGATGACAATCTCGTCGACTAGATGAACTAGGACGTGCGTCATGATATTGAAGAAGGATGGTGGGAACACCAGCTCGAAACTGACAAGACATTGCGCCACATCACTCCTTAGCCTTGGTACGATTTCTGGATCGATCACCTTCTGAGAGATTGCATTGAGGAATGCACATAGCTTCACAATGGCTAATCGGACGTTTTCCGGTAGAAGCCCCCTCAATGCAACCGGAAGCAGTTGCGTCATAATCACGTGGCAGTCATGAGACTTTAGGTTCTGGAACTTTTTCTCTGAAATATTTATTATTCCCTTTATATTCGACGAGAAGCCAGTTGGGACCTTCATTCTAAGCAGGCATTCAAAGAAGATTTCCTTCTCTTCTTTGGTAAGAGCATAGCTGGCAGGACCTTCATACTGCTTTGGAGGCATGCCGTCTTTTTCGTGCAAACGTTGCAGGCCCTCCCGTGCCTTAGCTGTATCTTTTGTCTTCCCATACACGCCCAAGAAGCCTAGCAGGTTCACGCAAAGGTTCTTCATCACGTGCATCACGTCGATCAAAGAGCGGACCTCTAGGTCTTTCCAATAGGGTAGGTCCCAAAATACAGATTTCTTCTTCCACATGGGTGTGCGTCCCTCGGCGTCATTCGGAACAGCTAGTCCGCCGGGACCCTTTCCAAAGATTGCGTGTAAATCATTGACCATAGAAAGTACGTGATCACCGGTACGCATGGCGGGCTTCTTCCGGTGATCTGCCTCGCCTTTGAAATTCTTGCCTTTCTTTCGACATTGATGGTTGGTCGGAAGAAATCGACGATGGCCTAGGTACACATTCTTCCTGCATTTGTCCAGGTATATACTTTCGGTGTTAGCTAAACAGTGCGTGCATGCGTGGTATCCCTTGTTCGTCTGTCCTGAAAGGTTACTGAGAGCGGGCCAATCGTTGATGGTTACAAATAGCAACGCGTGCAGGTTAAATTCCTGTTGTTTGTGCTCATCCCATGCATGTACACTGTTTCCATTCCACAGCTGTAAAAGTTCTTCAACTAATGGCCTTAGGTACACATCAATGTCGTTGCCGGGTTGCTTAAGGCCTTGGATGAGAACTGGCATCATAATGAACTTCCGCTTCATGCACATCCAAGGAGGAAGGTTATACATACATAGAGTCACGGGCCAGGTGTTGTGATTGCTGCTCTGCTCCCCGAAAGGATTAATTCCATCCGCGCTTAAAGCAAACCATATGTTCCTTGGTTCACCTGCAAACTTAGCCCAGTACTTTCTCTCGATTTTTCTCCACTGCGGCCCGTCAGCGGGTGCTCTCAACTTCCCGTCTTTCTTACGGTCCTCACTGTGCCATCGCATCAACTTGGCATGCTCTTTGTTTATGAATAGTCGTTTCAACCGTGGTATTATAGGAGCATACCACATCACCCTCGCAGGAACCCTCTTCCTGCGGGGCTCGCCGTCAACATAACCAGGGTCATCTCGTCTGATCTTATACCGTAATGCACCGCATACCGGGCATGCATTCAAATCCTTGTACGCACCGCGGTAGAGGATGCAGTCATTAGGGCATGCATGTATATTCTGCACCTCCAATCCTAGAGGGCATACGACCTTCTTTGTTGCGTACGTACTGTCGAGCAATTCGTTATCCTTTGGAAGCTTCTTCTTCAATATTTTTAGTAGCTTCTCAAATCCTTTGTCAGGCACATCATTCTCTGCCTTCCACTGCAGCAATTCCAGTACGGTACCGAGATTTGTGTTGTCATCTTCGCAATTGGGGTACAACCCTTTTTTGTGATCCTCTAACATGCGATTGAACTTCAGCTTCTCCTTTTGACTTTCGCATTGCATCCTTGCATCAACAATGACCCGACGGAGATCATCATCATCGGGCACATCGTCTGGTTCCTCTTGATCTTCAGCAGCTACCCGTGACAGCATCAATTGGGCACATTGTCTGGTTCCTCTTGATCTTCACGCAGCTCCCCCCGTTGCAGCATCACCGTATTCAGGGGGCACATAGTTGTCATCGTACTCTTCTTCTTCGCCGTCTTCCATCATAACCCCTATTTCTCCGTGCCTCGTCCAAACATTATAGTGTGGCATGAAACCCTTGTAAAGCAGGTGGGAGTGAAGGATTTTCCGGTTAGAGTAAGACCTCGTATTCCCACATTCAGTGCATGGACAACACATAAAACCATTCTGCTTGTTTGCCTCAGCCGCATCGAGAAACTCATGCACGCCCTTAATGTACTCGCAGGTGTGTCTGTCACCGTACATCCATTGCCGGTTCATCTGCGTGCATTATATATAATTAAGTGTCCAAATTAATAGAAGTTCATCATCACATTAAAACCAAAGTACATACATAGTTCTCATCTAACAACATATAGCTCTCCAGAGTATCTAATTAATTAAACCATACATTGAAACTATGTAAAACATTTTAATGCGAAAACAAATGCGATCATAATCACAACCAAGGTAACAATTGATCCAATGGCATAATGATACCAAGCCTCGGTATGAATGGCATATTTTCTAATCTTTCTAATCTTCAAGCGCATTGCATCCATCTTGATCTTGTGATCATCGACGACATCCGCAACATGCAACTCCAATATCATCTTCTCCTCCTCAATTTTTTTTATTTTTTCCTTCAACAAATTGTTTTCTTCTTCAACTAAATTTAACCTCTCGACAATAGGGTCGGTTGGCAATTTCCGGTTCACATACATCCTAGATAAATAAAATCTATGTCATGTTGGTCGGCATAATTTTCATAAACAATAAATGAACCAATAGTTATAAAGATAATATATATACCACATCCGAATCATAGACAGGACGAGGGCCGACGGGGGCGGATACCAAAACCATCGCACTATATAAGATGCAATAATAAAAGTGAGAGAATGATACAAGTATCTATCTAAACATACAAGTAAGAATATTTTTCCTTTCAGAAAGAAGATAAGAACAAGATGCTCACCACGGTGGTGTCGGTGATGGATCGGCGCGGGTGATCGACGGCGGTGAAGAGGGGGTGGGGCGTGATGGACCACTAAATCTAGACAAATCTCGAGGAAAATGGAGCTTGGAGGTCGAGCTTCGAGAGGAGAAAGCTTAACTAGTGTGGCTCGGGCATTTCATCGAACACCTCATGTGCATAGGAGGTGAGCTAGAGCACACAAACCCCTCCCCTCGCCGTCCAGAGAAAAATAGAGCACTGGAGTGCTCTGCTCGCGGGCGAGGGGTATATATAGGCACCTCATTGGTCCCGGTTTGTGGCATGAACCGGGACTAAAGGGGGCCTTTGGTTCCGGTTCAGGCCACCAACCGGGACCAATGGTGGTGGGCTAGGAGCCAGGCCCATTGGTCCCGGTTTCGTCCACCAAGCGGACAC
>NC_053026.1:215701716-215727424 GCF_003073215.2 Triticum urartu
TTGCGTCCTTGCATCGACAATGACCCGGCGGAGATCATCATCATCGGGCACATCGTCTGGTTCCTCTTGATCTTC
Source organism: Triticum urartu (assembly GCF_003073215.2). Lineage (NCBI taxonomy): Eukaryota > Viridiplantae > Streptophyta > Magnoliopsida > Poales > Poaceae > Triticum > Triticum urartu. The sequence goes on from NC_053026.1 coordinate 215,701,792, forward strand.
AGCAGCTTCACCCATTGCAGCATCATTGGGCACATCGTCTGGTTCCTCTTGATCTTCACCAGCTCCCCCCGTTGCAGCATCACCGTATTCAGGGGGCACATAGTTGTCATCGTACTCTTCTTCTTCGCCGTCTTCCATCATAACCCCTATTTCTCCGTGCCTCGTCCAAACATTATAGTGTGGCATGAAACCCTTGTAAAGCAGGTGGGAGTGAAGGATTTTCCGGTTAGAGTAAGACCTCGTATTCCCACATTCAGTGCATGGACAACACATAAAACCATTCTGCTTGTTTGCCTCAGCCGCATGAGAAACTCATGCACGCCCTTAATGTACTCGCGGGTGTGTCTGTCACCGTACATCCATTGCCGGTTCATCTGCGTGCATTATATATAATTAAGTGTCCAAATTAATAGAAGTTCATCATCACATTAAAACCAAAGTGCATACATAGTTCTCATCTAACAACATATAGCTCTCCAGAGCATCTAATTAATTAAACCATACATTGAAACTATGTAAAACATTTCAATGCGAAAACAAATGCGATCATAATCGCAACCAAGGTAACAATTGATCCAACGGCATAATGATACCAAGCCTCGGTATGAATGGCATATTTTCTAATCTTTCTAATCTTCAAGCGCATTGCATCCATCTTGATCTTGTGATCATCGACGACATCCGCAACATGCAACTCCAATATCATCTTCTCCTCCTCAATTTTTTTTATTTTTTCCTTCAACAAATTGTTTTCTTCTTCAACTAAATTTAACCTCTCGACAATAGGGTCGGTTGAATTTCCGATTCACATACATCCTACATAAATAAAATCTATGTCACGTTGGTCGGCATAATTTTCATAAACAATAAATGAACCAATAGTTATAAAGATAATATATATACCACATCCGAATCATAGACAGGACGAGGGCCGACGGGGGCGGATACCAAAACCATCGCACTATATAAGATGCAATAATAAAAGTAAGAAAATAATACAAGTATCTATGTAAACATACAAGTAAGAATATTTTTTCCTTTCAGAAAGAAGATAAGAACAAGAGGCTCACCACGGTGGTGCCGGCGATGAGCTCGGCGCGGGTGATCGACGGCGGTGAAGACGGGGACGGGGCGTGACGGACCGCTAAACCTAGACAAATATTGAGGAAAATGGAGCTTGGAGGTCGAGCTTGGAGAGGAGAAAGCTTAAGTAGTGTGGCTCGGGCATTCCATCGAACACCTTGTGTGCATAGAGGTGAGCTAGAGCACCACCAAGCCCTCTCCCCCTCGGCCAGAAAAAAACAGAGCAGTGTGCTCTGCTCTTACGCGAGGGGGTATATATAGGCACCTCATTGGTCCCGGTTGGTGGCATGAACCGGGACTAAAGGGGAGCCTTTGGTCCCGGTTCAAGCCACCAACCGGGACCAATGGTGGTGGGCCAGGAGCGAGGCCCATTGGTCCCGGTTCGTCCCACCAACCGGGACCAAAAGGTCCAGACGAACCGGGACCAATGGCCCACGTGGCCCGGCCGGCCCCCTGGGCTCACGAACCGGGTCCAATGCCCCATTGGTCCCAGGTTCTAGACTGAACCGGGACTAATGGGCTGACCCGGCCTGGACCGTTGCCCCTTTTCTACTAGTGTATCGGTAAGTCACTCAGATTTACCATCCCATATAGCAAGGCGAATAATGAGAGTAAGTCGGTATGGTGATCAATCCATCCCGCACCCAAATCATTACCATGTATACAGTTTAGCGAATCTCGCATACTAACACTCAGTCATCCTCACGAGCATTGCAGAATTTCTCTCGTCGACGAACCAAGGTTCGGATAAATCCATTGATTCTGCAAGCCAAACAAACATCTATCGTTCCTTCACAACTCTCAGGTTTTGCGTAACTCCTATAAGATCGTCTGTCAATAAAATCGTAACTTCTTTCAGGGTTTTTCCTTCAGCAAGAATGTGCTTGCTTCTTGGCAGGTCCTGGAGCCTGTGGGTTATGGCACATCTCATCACTTGTAGTCCTTGAACTTATCATCGGGCAACTGATCATTATTCCAACTTCCAACTTCCTAGTATTCTTAAATCCATCCAATTGTGATGTCTTCCTTCCGTCTATTGGCACCAAACTAGGACATGATTACTCAGACTCATCATGGAATTTCCATTGATCCATATTTCCAACATCATACCTCCTTTATATCCAATGGTAACTCGTCTCTTCATCCTCGTGGGATATCCCTCATACCGAGATAAAAACTTATACTTATGAAGTCCATATTCCATTTCGTGGAACATCATTACCCTTTCCAGGGTCAAGCGTCCTTACAGGGGAATATTGTCCATCTCTGCATGGCACTTCTTCAACTGGGAAACGTGAAACACATCTTGAACTCCTGACAGTCCTTCGGGTAACTCAAACTTGTAGGCCCTTCTCTCATATGCTCCAAAACTCGGTATGGTCCTACAAATCTCGGGGCTAACTGTCCCTTAACTCCAAATCGTTTAACTCCTCGCAGAGGGGTCACACGAAGGCATGCTCTGTCTCCAATTTCATAGACTACCTCCTTGAGTTTTTTGAGTCTACATAACTCTTATGCCTGGACTGAGCTACCTTCAGTCTATCTTGAATCAACTTAACATTCTCTTCTGACTCCTTGATCACATTTGGTCCAAACAACTGACGGTCTCCAACTTCATCCCACATACTCTTGGGCATCACACATATCGAGACAAAACTCGTATTCATTTTTGTCCGAAATCCACTCAATGGAGTATCCTTATCTTTTCCAGGGGTCAATGGTTCTTACAGGGTACTACCACCCTTAAATGCACAAATCTTCCATAGACCATATTTCTCATATCCTAAAAAATGGTCAAAATCCTTCTTCATAGAGTAACAACTCATAAAATCCATATCAGTACCAACGATGCTACTTTATTCATTCTCAAATGATTACAATCTCTCGCTTCTCCATTACATGTCTCAACTCAACACCTCAATATAAAAGAAAAATGTTCTCACTTCTACTACTCCATTTCTTTTGTTGCAAACTCAACTATCTAGCACAAGTCTCCTTCTCCTTGGGCATTCTCTGGCAAAGTGCCCTGCTCCATTACAACTAAAACATAATTACTTCTTGCAAGTCTCGAGGTTTCCTTTTTGGGAAACTGATGAGGTAGTGCCCTGACTCCTTGCACCTGTAATAGGTGATATGACTCAGGTCCTTCCTGGAATCCAATCTGCTTCTCTTCCTGGACCTTTTCATGCCAATCACGGCTTCTATTTCTTGTGGGTCATATTCCACTTCCTCCATCGGGAATTCTACTAGATACCCATTCATACAATTCTGGGAGATGTGTCCTTCTCCACATGAATAGCATGACTTGGTGCGGGGTTTAATTGGTTCTTCTTTGGGTGTGTCACCGACATCTTCCTTCATCATGGGTTCTTCTAAAATTCCCATAAGGGCTCCTTTCTTTACTTCTTTCTTCTGCTGTACGGTTCTTCGTACCATGGGGTAAATGTGACATTGTGCAGGGTAGTGGGTAGTCCCTTCACATAAGAAACAAGTAATCTGCCTAGTCGGTCATTCTTCATCGGGGTGACTTTCTTCACAATTAGGGCATTCATCCTTGTGTTCCTTATGGTTGTGTCCTATTTCTCCACAAAGCTTGCATGCACAAGGTTTCTTCATATCCTTTCCAGAAGGCTTCAATTTCTGGGACACAAACCGAGACTTTAGCAAAGTCAACTTAAAATCTTTCCAAGTGGTTACTCCTTGCCATCCATTGATGGTTTGGTACATCCTCCACCAAGTAGCAGCACCTCTTTCAAAACATTGAAGAGCATGCTGGGTCATATCCTTTTCAACTATAGGGTTATTCTTCATATGATTCTCCATGTTCTGAATCCATTGGTCCATCTCTAATTGACTCATCGGTCTAGAAAATACAAGCTCATCTTCATTCATCCTCTATTGGGTCCATGGGTTTGGGGTGAGATAAGAGAGATAGAGAGGGGTACACACAATGCAAACAACAATTTTGAAAAGACATATTTTTGTTGTGTCTGTCAAAAAACATCAAACAAATGACAGCTCACAATCATCGCATCTAACGTAGGTATATGACAGGGATTTGGTCTTCTAAAGGTCAATAAATCTTCAAGGTTGTCTAACTCTTCAAGTCTTGTTCATGCCTCCAATGGCTTCTTTCGATCATGCTTGTCTTTCTCAAATCCTTTTGCCAGATCATTTCTGTTGTCGCAAAGTCTATCGTGACGTCCTTTAATATTTCTGGAGTTGCGTTCCAAACTTCTGGGTTTCAACACCCTTGGCATGAGCCATGGTCCTACTGTCCTTCAGTTCCTGACAAATCTCCGGTATTCTCGAGGTTGTAGCTCCTCTAGCTTGGCTACTTTCAGCTTCTGATTCCTGAGTTCTTCATGAAATGCTTCCTTGTCTAATATGGCTTCCTGGAGCTCCATCTTAAACTTCTTGATGTACTACTCCAGATCATGGTGATACACCGGCTAAGGCTAAAACTTCATCTTTTGCTGATAGATGCTCCATCAGCCTTCTACCATCCAATCCTTTCGAAAAAATGCATGCTTAGCTCAGTTCGGTGACCATAGTATAAGTGGTGATGACATCATGGATAACCGTGTTTCTGCCCTTGTCATTGCCATGAGCTATCTTCCATAGTTGATATCTCTCGCCTTAGGGTTTTCTTGACAAAACCTTGGGTTGTAATGCTCCATGTTCCAGTCTTTCTCCGCTACACCTTGATCTCGGGTATTGACAGCTTCCTTAGTCTACCAAGTTCCATAAGGGTGCTGTCGGTGTCAAAAACCGGGCGGATCTCGGGTAGTGGTCCGAACTATGCGTCTAGCCGGATAGTAACAGGAGGCAGGGAACAACGATGTTTTACCCAGGTTCGGGCCCTCTTGATGGAGTAAAACCCTACGTCCTGCTTGATTAATATTGATGATAATGGGTAGTACAAGAGTAGATCTACCACGAGATCAGAGAGGCTAAACCCTAGAAGCTAGCCTATGGTATGATTGTTGTATATGAAGTTGTCCTACGGACTAAAATCCGGTTTATATAGACACCGGAGAGGGTTAGGGTTACACAAAGTCGGTTACAATGGTAGGAGATCTTGAATATCGCCATCGCCAAGCTTGCCTTCCACGCCAAGGAAAGTCCCATCCAGACACGGGACGAAGTCTTCAACTTGTATCTTCAACCCTAGAGCTAGCCTATATATACTAGCCTGGCCTCGGTTTATATAATGCACCAGAGGCCTAGGATAACAAGAGTCCTAGCCGAATACGCCGGGGGGGAGTCCTTGTCTTGATCGCCAAGTCTTGTGGAATCTTCCTTGTATGCGGCACTGTCCGAACTGGCCCATGAGTATACGGCCATGGGGGTCCTCGGCCCAATCTAATAGATCGGGAGATGACGTGGTGAGTACCCCCTAGTCCAGGACACCGTCAGTAGCCCCCTGAACCGGTCTTCAAGTTAGGGATGCTCCTCGATTCTTCCGAACTGTTCTTCATCTTCGGTTGACGGTCTTGAAAACTGGTTCAACAAATCTTCTCATCTTCGATCTTGAGGATCGCCGAAATGCATTCGGCGAGTTTACACGTCGGGTATCCGAGGAGCCCCTTTAAGTTTCCGGCCTTTATCAATGCCTTGTTATTTTTATGCCACACCTCGGGTTTGAAGTTGTTCCCGGGCGGCAGTGTCCTCTTGCGTCCGAGCTCCAACGCCGGACTGCATTCGAGGTATCTTTTGCAGCCGAGCACCAACGCGGACCGCTTCCCAGCTCTAACGCCGGAATGTATCCGAGCTCCAACGCCGGACTATGTATCCGAGCTCCAACGCCGGACTGTCCGAGCTCCAACGCCGGACTATATCCGAGGTGTCATATCACCTTGGTTCAAAAAAGTTGAAGGAGTTTAGCCGAGCTTAATGCCGGAAATGCCCTCTATGGAGCCAGCCACTAGCGCCCGAGCTTTATGCCGGACTGCTTCCGAGGTGGTGCACCACCCCGACTGTGGGCCGATTTTTTGTCAATATTTTTTATTATTGCAATTTATTCTCTGCCGAGATATATAGCCAGTAGCCCTCAAGGTGTGTATCGGTCTAAAACCCGAGATGCACCTGAAGGATGACGTAAGACCGCTGATCCCTAGCCGCTGAGACTCAGGTTGATTTGCAAAATCGGCCTGAGGATCAAGTCCAAGCTCGGCAGAATACTTCGGGACACTAAAAGCGGCGTGCTCAGTCCTCGAGACTCAGGTTGGGTGCGGCCGACCAACCTGAGGATCAAAATCTCCTCGGAAACTATATTGCACATAAAATTTTCTGCATTGGACAAGCAATGCAGTAGCCCCCGAGACACTGGTCGGGTGGCAACACCAGATCAGGGGATCGATGTGCCCCTTTAATATTTGTAAATAATAAGCCCGAAGCCCAGTAGCCCCCGAGCCTTAATGCGGGCACGGGTGGCCGAATTAAGGATCGATATCCATAGTAAAATCACAAATTATGTGTAATGACTCTATGTATCCAAGTACTTTACGTCATTAATGCTTGGATCCGCATTGTACAAAACTTTGTTGACCGACCATCGGCTTCCACCTCCTCGGCTAGTAGCCGAGGAGTGTTTGTCCTACTTTATAAAGCCTTTATGAGGGCAAAGATTTACGACAAACAAGGCAATCTGGCCATACGGTTTTATAAACAAAGGTACGCAGAGAGATATGTTATATTACTGTTTAACAGAAGAAATGTCTTCCAAAGAAAATAGTCCCGCTATCGGTTCCTTTCTTTGGGTTGTCATGCTAAGCATGATCATGAAACCTCAGCTCAATGTAAGAGCAAAATATCGAGGATTTAGTTTGGGAGGCCAGTTAATAGCCCCCGGTAGTGTTCGGCGACAGTCGAGGTCAAGCCGTAAACACTTCGGCCATTGTTATGAATGGCCCGTCATTTAACACCGTCATCGGATCGCTGACCAGTTTACGCTTATTGTGACAGTCAGTTTTCGGCTTTCTCCACTGAGGTGCTTAACCATGTGAGCTGGAAGCACAATCGCAGTGGTTCTCCCTTTGCACACCTAGCCGAACAAAGCGGAACGTAGGAGGCAAGCGCAGGAGCCGGGCAACCCAACTATTGACCGAAGACACAATTCGAAACCAATGCATATATAGTGAGATCCGAGAATGTTTTTGCCGAATCTATAAAGGTGTCCGGCATTGCACTGTGAGACTTGTGCTGGAAACACACAAATAGTTTAAAAGTGCCATAAGCTTGGAAAACCAAAAAACGTCAGTAAAAACTTGACGTCCGAACAAGATCAAGTGTTCGGTGCCAATCCGAAAATTGGTCTTAGAAAAAAAGAGTGCTTCTGTCGTGCTTTAACATGACACATCCTATCTCAAGACTTCAAGCGGGTCAGCCTACGGCTTCAACCTCCTATCCCGAAGGCGGAGTACTTCTCATTAGGCCAGTTTAGCAAACTAAACTCTAGCGGCTTTGAGAGAGAAATTAGGCTCCCCGGCTAGTGACCACACACTGTGTCGAAAAAAGGATAGAAAAAGACTTTGCAACGACCAAGAAGAAAACACATTTACTATAAAATAGCTCATATAAATTTTAAGAGCCCCCAAGTGACTTGGGTAAAAGATTTTATGTATAATGATTGTATGTACCGAAGTACTTATATCATATCTTTGTTCAACCGAACTTTAAACGCGTCTTAACCGACCGTCAGCTTCTCCCTCTTCGGTCAAGGACCGAAAAGTGTTATGTACTCCATCGGTCGAGAATATCGACGGTGTTTCCAATAACCAGGCAATCAGGCCATAAGGCTGTAACAGACAAAGCGCGCTCAGGGAACTTATGCTATATTACCGTGAAGTGTAAGAAGCATCTTCGAAGAAAATAGTACCCCCACCGATACCTTTCTTCGGTGCTCATTGTTATTATGAGACTTGTGCAATAGATTTTTTGTACTCATGAGTTCCGTTGTGTGCCGACCATCATTGAAAACTATAAGAGCGCTAGCTTTCGGCTTCACCCAGTCTGAGGTCCGGCTCGGGGACCCGATCGTGACAATCGCAGAGGTGCTCCCTTTACTCCCTAGCCGAACAATCGGGAACGTAGGGGTAAGCACAGGAGCCAGGCAACCCAGCTTGCAAATCGCTTAAGTCAATATGGTGCATATTGTGGCATAATACACGAACAAGGAACGAAGCCGTACAAGTATAATCATATGCAAGAGGAAAAGCTTCATAAAGGAAGCCCCATAAGGGTATTTGAATTTGTGTGTCACAAACAAAGTTTGGACAAGGAAATTTTTTACAAGCAACTTTTTTCCAAAAAAGTATAATGCTTGGTCGAACCGAACACAAGTTAGAAAATTAAAGCTTTGAGCATGAAAGCGACTTAGCTGGTTAATGTGTTCGGTATTGATGACGCGGTCCGAGCTTGATGCGGCAAGGTTCCATCCCCCAAGCCGGTCCCGAGGTGGCGGAGCGGAGAGCTCGACACGCCGAAGTGGTGACATAGCACGGTCAATGCAGACCGGCAGAGTGACGCCGAAGTCCCCGGATCATTTTCCTGTGCACAAAAAATAGTGCAAACCGGAGATAATAGTAATAATGATAATTAAAAAAATGTTGCATAATAAATAATTTATGCAAAGTGAGGAATAGAAGAAATATGGCCTGGCGCCGAAGTCAATGTCGATGCAGGGCGTCGGCGTGAGCGGTAAAGGCGTGGCAAAGCCTGAATTCACAGGTCGGTCCGAGTTCCGGATGCGGCATTCGCCGGACTATGTACGGAGACTGACCGGACCACCATGCGACCGTCGTTAATGCGGCCACCATTTGATAGACCTGTGTACATATGATGGACAAACCAGAGTAATAATTCCTTGGGAAAAATTGAACCCAAACAAGCAAAAAATACTAGGATTAATAGCACCTGGTTTATTTGTTGTAGCAATCCGAAGGAAGGTGATTCCCAAAATTGGGACTCGATCCGCACACCCATTACCGGAGTAGGTTGATGAAGAGATGGCGAAGCCTCGATGTCAGCCGATGAGTCGAAGTAGGTCGGCGTGATGGACACCAGCTTGAAGAAGCAATAGTGCGGCCCTGCCGATGCAGGTCGTGACGTGGTCGATGCCGGCTTGATGAAGCGACCGTGGCGATGCCGGTATGCCCGCTCCGTGTAATCCGTGGGGCGGCGATGTTGGTGATGATTTATCCTTCGCGATGCCGGACTCTTGTTCGGCTTGCCGAGATGATGATCCGAAGAAGTTGAGCTCGGCTCAACAAAGTGACGACGTGTCTAGCGCAGGTCGGCAGCCGTGGAGTAATATTGCCGGACTGGTTTGACACCAGCATGATGTTGAAGATCATGTTCAAAAGATCTTAAAGTTAGTGGGATGTGTTCGGGAACAAAACACAATACCCCATACAAAACTTCCTTCAAAAGGGATGTCCGAAATCCCGTTCATAAAAGATGAAATCGGGTCGGATTCGTTTTCGCGCAGAAAACAGATCCGAAAAGTGATGCACTAATCGGAAGGTTCCCGGAGTTTGGACGGTTGGATCGAGCTGAAATTTTGAGAGGTGGTAGATACAGGAATTCCGCAGCCGATCAACGGTTGGATCTTCCAAAGGACGTCCGAGCTAGAAGCTGGACACCACGCCCTAAACACATCCAAATTCCCGTCCAGATTTGACAGGGCTCCGGTATATCGTGGATTGCCAGAGATTCCTCCATCGGAACTCGACGAAATTTTCCAGGGTTGTTGTAGACTCAATTCCGCACAATTCCACCAAAGAGATCGTCAAAGCGATACTCGAGGAGGTGGTGGCGAAGATACGAGTTCGCTGTCCAGAAAAACAGCGGTCGCTTGAGGGCAATGTTGACGTTGAGCCCCCGAGCTCCATGATGATTCCTCCGTGATCTTGATAGAGATCGGAGTTGATGTTTGATGAAGGCCCTCGTCCGGACATGGTGATCCGAACACGGGGCGCAATTCTTGGTCGAACCAAGGTGACCAGTCGAGCTGGTGACGAAGATGCCGAAGTCGCAGTTGATCTGCAGGCGAGCCATCGATCCTTTTGTCGATCACACAGCGGAACTCTCAATGAAAGCACCAATGTCGGTGTCAAACCAGGCGGATCTCGGGTAGGGGGTCCCGAACTGTGCGTCTAGGCCGGATGGTAACAGGAGGCAGGGAACATGATGTTTTACCCAGGTTCGGGCCCTCTTGATGGAGGTAAAACCCTACGTCCTGCTTGATTAATATTGATGATATGGGTAGTACAAGAGTAGATCTACCACGAGATCAAGGAGGCTAAACCCTAGAAGCTAGCCTATGGTATGATTGTTGTATATATTGTATATCTATCGACTAGCCTGGCCTCGGTTTATATAATGCACCGGAGGCCTAGGATAACAAGAGTCCTAGCCGAATACGCCGGTGGGGAGAAGTCCTTGTCTTGATCGCCAAGTCTTGTGGAATCTTCCTTGTATGCGGTAGCCGTCCGAACTGGCCCATGAGTATACGGCCACGGGGGTCCTCGGCCCAATCTAATAGATCGGGAGACGACGTGGTGAGTACCCCCTAGTCCAGGACACCGTCAGTCTACCTACTGCCAAAAAGAAATATGAAATTCTTATAGTTGGGGAAATATGCATATCCCCATTGAGAAAATTGTACACGGACATGAATATCTTAAGGAAGTTTGGCTCTAAGAAGAACTCCAAGGGTGTTATTGGGGAGTCTTCTGACAATGATCTCCACCCTCGGAGGTTGGCGGTAGCCTTGCGAATGGCCGCACACCCCGTTCCTGCAAGAGGCTGGAATTCTTGAGGAGTTCATGCAATACATTGCCAACGCTGGCCTCACCGACTTCATCGTAGATGAGTGTGACCAGCACCACATCCTCACAAACATCTTTGTTCAGAGCTTTACTTTCTTGCCTAGAAATAACCCCCCTGAAGTGAGCTTTAATTTATATGCGGAAAACCATCGGATACCACTTACTGAGTTTTGTGACATATGCATGATCCCGTATGATAGGAGCTTGGCTGAGCCTAGGTCGGCTGGGTTTGAGGATTTTTATCGCACTCTGACAGTGGGTGACGAGAGAGGAGTGTCAGCCACTATGACTGCTAGCATACACTTTCCTACCATACATTATTTTGCTTTATTTGTTGCTAAGTGCTTGCTTGCTAGAAAGAAAGTAGGTGCGCTCAGTGCACCAGACTTTGCTATTTTATGCCGAGCACTAGAGGGCGACAACACCTATAGCTTGGGAGCTATTGTGGCTCGTCGCCTCCATCTTAATAAATCACAGGGTGAAATACATGGTGGGATTTATGCTACTCGTTTGGCGGCTCACTTCAAGGTTCAGATACCCCCCCATGATTTCCCTCTGACCCAAGTTTACCTAGACCGTGCAGCCATGGATCACCACCATTTTACTGATATAGAATCTCCTCACATCCCTATTCCGTATAACTTGGTTTTTAGTGTGATGACTTGTGATGTTATTCCATTGCGTGCTCCTGCGTTGTTTGATTCTATTGCCAGGGGCGGATACCGGATTATGGCTGCAGACATCATCGCCTACTGGAACGCTCACGCTGCAGCACACCAGGCACCTCCGCAGTGGGACCAGTGGATGCCCACTCCTCAGCATCCCTACTACCCTCCAGGCTACTGATTCACTACCAACTTAGGCCAAAAGTCTAAGCTTGGGGGAGTACGTGTTCTCACCGACATTATATTCATGTTCACATATCATTCCATTTGTCGGCGCTCCCACTTTTTCATTGTATCATCCATGCTTAGATTTATTTTCTTACTTTCTTCTTGTGTGTTTGAAAAACTTTAGAAAAACGAAAAAATTAGTTGTAGTTAATTTACTTTCTATGCATGCTTAGTAGTAGTACTAAAAAGAAAACCCAAAAAGATTTCCTAGTTCTTCTTTTGCTTGTTGGGAGCTTTCCCGTGTAAATAGTTTTTCTCGCTTTTGCTATCCCCTTTTATTTGCTTACTTAAGAAAACCAAAAACTCCAAAAATATTTCAGTGTGTTTCTCTGAAATTCCTTTCTTTTATTTGAGTTGTACTGAGGAGAAGACCATGATGAAAATGTTGAGTGGCTCTCATATGAATAATTGTTGAACTAATTAGAGCCCATTTTACCTTGTCTTCTCCTGTTGAATAAAATGTTTGCAGATTCCAACTTAGTCCATGGCACACTTGAAATATTATTATTTTCATATCGTTCGGTCATGCAAGTGAAAGGCAATAATGACGATATTCGATGAACTGGCCATAGCAAAGAGAAATTGGTATGAACTCGACTTGTCTTGTCTGTGTAAATATGTTTAACCTAGCATCTATGACTCAGCCCCTTATGATTAAACATGTTTGCAATGACAATTAGAGATTATATTTTCTCATGCCATGCATAAGCAGCTGGGAGTTAATAATGATTTAGCTTGGATATCAACATAGCGTTAAAATGATTGTCATGTAGTATGAGGATATGGTATCATCCTCTGAATGCTCAAGTGGCTTGACTTGGTACATGTTCATGCATGTAGTTGAATCAAAACCAACATAGCCTCTATAATGTTTATGTTCATGGTGTTCATATCTTACTCATGCTAGTGTCCAATGTTACTTACGCATGATGCATAATTATGATCGGTGTTGCTCTCTAGTTGGCCGCTTCTCAATCTAAATTGCCAGCCTTCGCATGTACTAAGTGGGGATTCTGCTTGTACATCAAAAACCTTGAACCCAAAGTTATTCCAGATGAGTCCACCATACCTACCTATATACGGTATTACCCTGCCATCCTAAGTAAATTTGCATGTGCCACCTCTAAAAACTTCTAAAAAATTTATCCGTTTTGTGTACCTGGATTGTTCATGGAACGACAGGAGGTGGTCAATATCTTTCGTGCTAAGCGGGTTATTCTCAGGTCGAGTGTTTATTCACTCACCATCGCATGAGAAAATGGGCGGCAATAGGGATGCCCAGTCCCAAACTGCAAAATACAAAAAGAGTTCATCTCTTACATAATCAAACAAAAACTCCCAATGGAGTCAAAACCTTGTTGTTCTCAGAAAGAGCTAGCGAGATGCCACCATTGTCATATTATATCATGGTTGTTTTGATAACGTGTTGCCGTTTGAGATATATTATTATTGCTCGCTAGCTGATTATGTCATTGATATGAATCATTATAATCTTTAAGAGTTATTGTCGACATGGTTAGTTATAACGTTGGCTGAAAACTTGGGTGCTGTTTAAGCTTATTTATGCAAACAAGAGCAAAAGAGTTTGTAAAAGTTTTTCTTTCTCACTTTCAGTTTATCAACTGAATTGCCTGAGGACAAGCAAAGGTTAAGCTTGGGGGATTTGATACGTCTCCAACATATCTACTTTTCTCACGCTTTTCCTCTTGTTTTGGACTCTAATTTGCATGATTTGAATGAAACTAACACCGGACTGACGCTGTTTTTAGCAGAACTACCATGGTGTTGTTTTTGTGCAGAAATAAAAGTTCTTGGAATGGAATGAAACTTTGCGAGGATTTTTTATATCAATAATAAGAATTTCTGGAGCCAAGACCCACCAGAGAGTGGCCCCTGGGTGGGCACAACTCACCAAGGCGCCCCCCCCTCTCCTGGCGCGCCCAGGTGGATTGTACCAACCTGGTGGCCCCGTTGATGACCCCCCCGATACTATAAATTCACATATTTCCAGAAAAAAATCAGGGAGAAAGAATTATCGCGATCCACGAGACGGAGCCGGCGCCAAGCCCTGTTCATCCTCGGGAGGGCAGATCTGGAGTCCGTTTGGGGCTCCGGAGAGGGGGATCTTCGTTCTTCGTCATCACCAACCCTTCTCCATCGCCAATTCCATGATGCTCCCCACCGGGAGTGAGTAATTCCTTCGTAGGCTCACTGGTCGGTGAGGAGTTGGATGAGATTCATCATGTAATCGAGTTGGTTTTGTTAGGGCTTGATCCCTAGTATCCACTATGTTCTTAGATTGATGTTGCTATGACTTTGCCATGCTTAATGCTTGTCGCTTTGGGCCCGAGTGCCATGATTTCAGATCTGAATCATTTATGAATTCATCATTATATCCATGTTCTAGATCCGATCTTGCAAGTTATAGTCACCTACTACGTGTTATGATCCGGCAACCCCGGAGTGACAACAACCGGGCCCACTCCCGGTGATGACCGTAGTTTGAGGAGTTCATGTATTCACTATGTGTTAATGCTTTGTTCCGGTTCTCTATTAAAAGGAGGCCTTAATATCCCTTAGTTTCCAATATGGATCGCGTTGCCATGGGAGGGTAGGACAAAAGATGACATGCAAGTTCTTTCAATAAAGCATGTATGACTATTTACGGAATACATGCCTACATTATATCGATGAACTGGAGCTAGTGCCGTATCGCCCTAGGTTATAACTGTCACATGATGAATACCATCCAACAAGTCACCGATTCAATGCCTACACATTTATCCTTATTGATCTCGTCGCGTTACTATTCCTATCATCATTGTTACACTTGCTACAAACTACTACTATCACTGTTACTGTTGCCGTTGCTGCTGTCACTATCATCAAAACTATCAAACTACTTTGCTACTGATCACTTTGATGCAGATAATTAATCTCCAGGTGTGGTTGAATTGACAACTCAGCTTCAAATACCTTCAAATATTCTTTGGCTCCCCTTGCATCGAATCTATAAATTTGGGTTGAATACTCTACCCTCGAAAACTGTTGCGATCCCATATACTTGTGGGTTATCAAGGGAGAAGTGTCCGGATTTCAAGGCGACTTGCTCAAGGAGTTATCCAAAGTGCACGAGCGAGCTCGGAAAGCCATGGGGAGCATGGCTAAGACTTTATGGCCATACGATTCTCCTCCATAAATTATGGAGGAGCTCGTGAATTTATTCAAGGGAGCTCAACGCCGCCTTGAACTATGGAAGGTATCAGCATGTCAAGAAGGCGCACAAGAAGCCTGGGCCATGGTAAAAACGTGGTATACTAGACTTGATCCAAATCATATGGCCTGGGTCGGACCTCGGGGACCAGATAGACAAGAAATTCATGTTAGCTTGGTGTATGACCAAGTAAAGACAACCTCCCATTTTTCACAACATGACTGTAAACTAGATAGCCTGATAGATGGTATAAATAAAGAGTAGGCGTTTGATTCCATGCAACAATGTACTTTATCACCAAACTTACATCCGTCCGAACTTGAAAAGATTGTCATGGCAAACCTTCCGCTTCTACCTCTGAAACCCAAGGGTTGGAGTGTTTCCGAATACTATACCTGTGGGAAACACCAAGTATGTTCGAAAACTAGGCAATCCGGTCATAGTGCTTGGACAGACAAACTGTATTCGGGGAGTTATGTTATATTACTTTTTAATGTAAGAAACATCTTCCAGACAGAATAGTTCTGTTAAGGGTTCCTCTCCCTGGGTCAGCATGCATTATTTATGCATGCCTAAGCCGTGATGCGAAAGAATCACAAGAGTTTTTATATTTTGAGAGTTTATACTGCCATGAAGGCAGTTCGTCGTTTGTCCGCCGACCAATTATTCCCTTAAGAATGCTAGCTTTCTGGTTCACCCGTCTGAGGTACATGTCCGGATGACCCGGTTGTAACAATCATAGAGGTGCTCCCTTTATGCCCTAGCCAAACAAGCGGGAACGTAGGGCATAAGGGCATAAGCACAGGAGCCAGGCAACCCAACTTGGCAAAAACTTAAGTCATAGAGGTGCATATAATGGCGAAGACAGGATGTATATAGCAAACAATATATATATTTATATGGTGAGCTTTATGCTCAAAATAATAATAAGCTTCTATTGAGAGAAGCCCCTGATACGTCTCCGTCGTATCTACTTTTCCAAACACTTTTGCCCTTGTTTTGGACTCTAACTTGTATGATTTGAATGGAACTAACCCGGACTGACGCTGTTTTCAGCAGAATTGCCATGGTGTTGTTTTATGTGCAGAAAACAAATATTCTCGGAATGACCTGAAACTCCACGGAACATCTTAGAAAAAATAATAAAAAATCCTCGCCAAAGATGAAGACCAGGGGGCCCACACCCTGTCACGAGGGTGGGGGCGCCCCCCCTAGGGCGCGCCCCCTACCTCGTGGGCCCCCTGGATGCCCTCCGACGCCAACTCCAACTCTATATATTTGCTTTCGGAGAGAAAAAAATCAGAGAGAAGAAATCATCGCGTTTTATGATACGGAGCCGCCGCCAAGCCCTAAAACCTCTCGGGAGGGCTGATCTGGAGTCCGTTCGGGGCTCCGGAGAGGGGGATTCGTCGCCGTCGTCATCATCAACCATCCTCCATCACCAATTTCATGATGCTCACCGCCGTGCGTGAGTAATTCCATCGTAGGCTTGCTGGACGGTGATGGGTTGGATGAGATTTATCATGTAATCGAGTTAGTTTTGTTAGGGTTTGATCCCTAGTATCCACTATGTTCTGAGATTGATGTTGCTATGACTTTGCTATGCTTAATGCTTGTCACTAGGGCCCGAGTTGCCATGATTTCAGATCTGAACCTATTATGTTTTCATGAATATATGTGAGTTCTTGATCCTATCTTGCAAGTCTATAGTCACCTACTATGTGTTATGATCCGGCAACCCCGAAGTGACAATAATCGGGACCACTCCCGGTGATGACCATAGTTTGAGGAGTTCATGTATTCACTATGTGCTAATGCTTTGTTCCGGTTCTCTATTAAAAGGAGGCCTTAATATCCCTTAGTTTCCAATAGGACCCCGCTGCCACGGGAGGGTAGGACAAAAGATGTCATGCAAGTTCTTTTCCATAAGCACGTATGACTATATACGGAATACATGCCTACATTACATTGATGAATTGGAGCTAGTTCTGTGTCACCCTATGTTATGACTGTTACATGATGAACCGCATCCGGCATAATTATCCATCACTGATCCGGTGCCTACGAGTTTTCCATATACTGGTTTACGCTTATTTACTTTCCCGCTGCTACTGTTACAATCACTACAAAATACCAAAAACATTACTTTTGCTGTCTTTACTTTTGTTGCCGCTACCACCACTATCATATTACTTTGCTACTAAACACTTTGCTGCAGATACTAAGTTTCCAGGTGTGGTTGAATTGACAACTCAGCTGCTAATACTTGAGAATATTCTTTGGCTCCCCTTGTGTCGAATCAATAAATTTGGGTTGAATACTCTACCCTCGAAAGCTGTTGCGATCCCCTATACTTGTGGGTTATCAAGACTAATTTCTGGCGCCTGTTGCCGGGGAGCATAGCTCTATTCTTTGAGTCACTTGGGATTTATATCTGCTGGACACTATGAAGAACTTGAAAGACGCTAAGACAACAATTTATCCCTCAACTACGAGGGGAGGTAAGGAACTGCCATCTAGCTCTGCACTTGATTCACCTTCTGTTATGAGTAAGTTTGCGACACCTAAACCTGCTTCTGCTATTCGTTCCGATATGTCGCATGTTATTGATGATGCCACTTCTGCTATGCATGATACTTATGATGAAACTGCTTCTATGCCTGATACTACTGTGCCCCTTGTGAATTTCTTGATGAACAAATTGCTAGGGCTAGAGAAAAAGAAATTATTGAATCTGAATACGATGATGATAGTGATGATGAAAATATGCCTGTTATCCCTGTGAGGGTTATCTTTTTGATATGGAATCTTCTGCCGCTATTTTAGCTTGCAGAGATAGATATGAGCTTAAGAGGTTATTAGTTAAATGGAACAAAGAATCACTTAGAGATAAAATGAAACCCGACCCTGCTTTTGCTACTTCACCTATTTGTGTTCCTGATAAGGATTATGAATTCTCTGTTGATCCTGATATAATTACTTTGGTTGAATCTGATCGTTTTATGGCTATGAATCTGAAACTGTTGTGGCACATCTTACTAAGTTAAATGATATAGCTACCCTGTTCACTAATGATGAGAGATCGCTTACTTTTATATCAAAATATTTCCGTTCTCATTAAAGGGTGATGCTAAGATATGGTTTAATTCTCTTGATCCTGGTTGTGTGCGTAGTCCCCAGGATATGATTTATTACTTCTCTGCTAAATATTTCCCTGCTCATAAGAAACAAGCTGCTTTGAGGGAAATATACAACTTTGCAAATTAAAGAAGAGAGTCTCCCACAAGCTTGGGGGAGGCTTCTCAAGTTACTTAATGCTTTGCCTGATCATCCTCTTAAGAAACCTGAAATACTTGATATCTTTTATAATGGACTAACCGATGCTTCCAGAGATTACCTGGATAGTTGTGCTGGTTCTCTTTTCAGGGAAAGAACACCGGATGAAGCTGAAATTCTATTGAATAATATGTTGACAAATGAAAATAATTGGGCACCTCCTGAGCCAGCTCCTGAGCCAACTCCTGCTCCAATTACTGAGCCTATTCTTAAACCAACTCCGAAGAAGAGAGGTGTTCTATTCCTCAGTCCCGAAGATATGCAAGAGGCAAAGAAATCTATGAAAGAAAAAGGTATTAAAGCTGAAGATGTTAAGAATTTACCTCCTATTGAAGAAATACATGGTCTTAATATACCGCCTGTTGAAGAAACATATGATCTCAATTCTTTATTTATTGAAGAACCTCCTGATCCCGATATCCCGACACAGGTAGTAAAGGTAAATTCTCTCTATAGATATGATAAAGCTGAAGTCCTCCTACTAAAATTGCTAGTCAGTGCTTGGATGAGTTTGATAACTTTATGTTAAGCAAGACGACTTCAATGCTTATTTTGGTAGACAATTAAAAGAAAATGCTTATATGATTAGACGCTTGGGTGATTATATGGCTAATATTAAAGGTGAACTTAAACTTGTTAGCAAACATGCTTCTATGGTTACCACTCAAGTAGAACAAGTACTTAAGGCTCAAAAAGAAGTGCTTGATGAAATGAATAGTAAGAAAAATGATTATGCTGTTAGAGTGGCTACTAGAACTGGTAGAATGACTCAGGAACCTTTGTATCCTGAAGGCCACCCTAAGAGAATCAAGCATCTCTCTCTTGAAATAATATTGATGTTCCTAGTTCTTCTAAAAAGAAGAAGAAGAAAAATGATAGAACTGTGCAAACTTCTAGTGAACCTATTGCTGAACCACCTGATAATCCAAATGATATCTCTATGTCTGATGCTGAAACACAATCTGGTAATGAACATGAACCTAATGAAAATATTAATGATGATGTTCATGATGATGCTCAACCTAGTAATGATAATGATGTAGAAATTGAACCTGCTGTTGATCTTGATAACCCACAATCAAAGAATCAACGTTATGATAAAAGAGACTTTGTTGCTAGGAAACATGGTAAAGAAAGGGAACCTTGGGTTCAGAAACCCATGCCTTTTCCTCCAAAACCATCCAAGAAAAAGGATGATGAGGATTTTGAGCGCTTTGCTGAAATGATTAGGCCTATCTTTTTGCGTATGCGATTAACTGATGTGCTCAAAACAAATCCTTATGCTAAATATATGAAGGATATCATTACTAATAAAAGAAAGATACCGGAAGCTGAGATTTCCACCATGCTTGCTAATTATACTTTTAAGGGTGGAATACCAAAGAAACTTGGAGATCCCGGAGTACCTACTATACCTTGCTCCATTAAAAGAAATTATATTAAAACTGCTTTATGTGATCTTGGAGCCGGTGTTAGTGTTATGCCTCTCTCTTTATATCGTAGACTTGACTTGAATAAGCTGACACCTACTGAAATATCTTTGCAAATGGCTGATAAATCAACTGCTATACCTGTCGGTATTTGTGAGGATGTGCCTGTTGTGGTTGCAAACGTTACTATTTTAACGGACTTTGTTATTCTTGATATTCCCGAGGATGATAGTATGTCTATTATTCTTGGAAGACCTTTTCTTAATACTGCAGGGGCTGTTATTGATTGCAACAAAGGCAATGTCACTTTTCATGTTAATGGTAATGAGCATACGGTACACTTTCTGAGGAAACAACCTCAAGTTCATAGTATCAACTCCATTGGAAAAATTCCATCGATTATAATTGGAGGTTTTGAATTTCCTCTTCCTACTGTCAAAAAGAAATATGATATATTATAGGGGATGTGCATATCCCCGTTGAGGTAACTTAGTGTTATTCGAAATTTCTCCGGTTTCATGATTATCGGAATGAGTTTGTTAACAAGACTTGATCAACCTTGTTAGTGGATTCTTTTTGATGAGCATGAGATGGATGAAACTAGAAGCACAACCTTCTGTACCCTCTCTATATTTTCTGTTAATTAGTAGAAATAAAGTAAAAATAGTATTTTCTGTCTGTTTCCTGACTTATCCGTGCAATATAAAAATATCCCGAAAATAAAAGTCCTCAGAATGCCATGCCAATTTAATATGATTTTTTCGGGAATATTTGAGGATTTACTGTGCAAAAATTACCGCGGGAGGAGCTGCCACCTGGCCACGAGGGTGGTGGGCCGCCCCCTCTAGGGCGCGCCCTGCCTCATGGGCCCACGGTGGCCCTCCTCCACTTATCCCAGCACCCATCTTCTTCCTCTATCTCACACAAACCCGAAAAACCAACTCAAGCACGAGTTCCAGCCACTTTTGCTGTGATTTTCGATCTCCTTGCTCAAAGCACCTCTCGCAAAACTGCTTGGGGAGATTGTTCCTTGGTATGTGACTCCTCCATTGGTCCAATTAGTTTTTGTTCTAGTGCTTTATTCTTTGCAAATTTTTGCTGCTTAGGTGACCCTGTTCTTGAGCTTGCATGTCAAATTTATATGGTCAAAAGTAGTTTTGATGCATGATATAGGCCCTAGGCACTTGTAGGAGTAGTTGCTATCAATATTATTGAGTTTGGTTTACTTTTATTTTGAAGTTACTAAAAATTTCAGAATTTTTCAGAAAATGATGAGGAGATTATTGAGGGGCTCATCGAGCCAAAGCTCGAAGGAAAAGGCACCGAAGCCTAAGTATAATTTGCCGCGCACCGCGGAGATTCGGGCGTGTGAATGGCCTTCTGATGATTTCTTGAGAGCAGCCGGTATCTATGAAGATTTTCATGAATTGGCTCACAATGCAGGCCTCACCGCTTTCCTCCACGACCAATGCGATCAGTATCTCTTACTCACAAATACCTTTGTGCAAAACTTTCATTTTCATTCTAGGAACTCACCACCTACGGTGGAGTTTCATTTATATGATGAGCATAAGGAGATGTCACTTTATGATTTTTGTCGGATTTGTTTAGTCCCTTTTGAGGGCAAGACAGAAGAACCACATCATGATGATGTGGTTGGGTTTATTGATACTATCACTGTAGGAGAAACTAGGAAGGTTTCCGATGCACGAATCACTAGCATACATTTTCCTGTTTTACGTTACTTTGCATTATTTGCTAGTCGTTGTTTAATTGGACGCGGAAACTATGGAAACCTTAGTATCCCTGATATAATTATTCTGCTCCACGGTTTATACAGTGATAACACTTTTAGTATGGGCGGTATTATTGCTAGACGGTTAAGTATGAACCGTACCAAAGGCCCCATCTTTGGAGGCATCTATGCTACACGCCTAGCGTACATTTTAACATACCTATTAGGCATGCTGAGAAGGAAGAAAAGGTGCTGCCCCGTGTTTATCTAGATCATAAAAGTATGGTGGCACATGATTTTATTGTTAAGAATAGGGCAGGAGAGCTTAAATATCAATTGTTCTTTAAACATCATCCTGAGACTATTATCCTGCCTGCTCCTTCTTTGTTTGATTTGACTGTAGGCACGTACCTTGTTCCGTTGACGGCTATTCACGCCTACCGGAACCCTGCACCAGCCGAGGAGCCAGAACCGGAACCACAATTTGATCCTTCACGGCAGTCTAACTATCAGTGGGATCCGGAGATGATTGCCAGCCAGTGGCAATCGGAGCCTTCTTCTTCCTCATCACAGTACGACCCCAACAACTATTATTATGGATATCAGCCAGGCCAGCCATGGCCATAGACCAACTTAGGCCAAAAGCCTAAGCTTGGGGGAGTACGTATTTCTCACCGACATTACATTTATGTTCACACACACTCATTGCTAGATGTCGGTGCTCATACTTTTTCACTGTAATATCCATGCTAGTTTATTTTCTTTTTCCTGCTTTCTTCTTGTGTGTTTGTTAAACCTTAAGAAAACCAAAAAAATTAGTAGTAGTTTATTTTTCTGCTGTAGTAGTAATAATTAAAAAGAAAACCCAAAAATATTTCCCGTTCTTCTTTTGCTTGTTGGGAGCTTTCCCGTGTAAATAGTTTTTATTTCTTTTCTTTTCTTTGGGGGTCAGTAGGAGAAGACCATAATTAAATTGTTGAAGTGGCTCTTATATGCATTATTGTTGATTTAACCAAGAGCCCATATTGCCTTGTCTTCTCCTGTTTATTGAATGCTCGCAGATTCCAGCTTAGTCCAATGCATGTGCACTCTTATTATTATTCACACCGTTCGGTCGTGCAAGTGAAAGGCAATTATGATGATATATGATGGACTGACTGAGATGAGAAAAGCTGGTATGAACTCGACCTCTTTTGTTTTTGTAAATATGATGAGTCCCTCGTTCTTGATTCAGCTTATTATGAATAAACATGTTTGCAATGACAATTAGAGATCGTAGTTGCTTGTGCCATGCTTGATTAGCTATGAGTTATAATGATTTACCTTGTGTGCCAACATGCTATTGAGATGATTATGATGTGGTATGATGGGGTGGTATCCTCCTTTGAATGATTTAAGTGACTTGACTTGGCACATGTTCACGCATGTAGTTGAAACAAAATCAACATAGCCTTCATGATATTTATGTTCATGGTGGATTATATCCTACTCATGCTTGCATCCAATGTTTATTAATTTTAATGCATGTACATGGCTGTTGTCGCTCTCTAGTTGGTCGCTTCCCAGTCTTTTGCTAGCCTTCACTTGTACTAAGCGGGAATACTGCTTGTGCATCCAATCCCTTAAACCCCAAAGTTATTCCAGATGAGTCCACCATACCTTCCTATATGCGGTATCTACCTGCCGTTCCAAGTAAATTTGTATGTGCCAAACTCTAAACCTTCAAATAAACATTCTGTTTTGTATGCTCGAATAGCTCATGTATCAACCAAGGTTGTCCTTATCTTCCATGTTAGGCGGGTTATTCTCAAGAGGAGTGGACTCCGCTCCTCACTCACGAGAAAATGGCTGGTCACCGGGATGCCCAGTCCCATGCTTTATGCAAACTAAATCAAAATAATTGCAAACAAAACTCCCCCTGGGACCTGATGTATGTTGGAGGCACTCGTTGTTTCGAGCAAGCCATGGATTGATGCTTGTTGGTGGAGGGGGAGTATAAACTTTACCATTCTGTTTGGGAACCGCCTATAATGTGTTTAGCATGGAAGATATCGCCATCTCTTAGTTGTTACGTTGACAATGAAAGTATACCGCTCAAAATACAATTTATCTCTATTTCAAAACCGAGCTCTGGCACCTCTACAAATCCCTGCTTCCCTCTGCGAAGGGCCTATCCATTTACTTTTATGTTGAGTCATCACCCTCTTATTAAAAAGCACTAGCTGGAGAGCACAGCTGTCATTTGCATTCATCACTATTAATCTATGTTGGGTGTGACTATGATTGGATCTCTTTTACCATGAATTACAATGTCTAGTCAGTCCTTGATCTTTAAAGGTGCTCTGCATTTATGTTTTGCGGTCTCAGAAAGGGCTAGCGAGATACCATCTTGTTATATCATATTATGATTGTTTTGAGAAAGTGTTGTCATCCGAGATTTATTATTATAGCTTGCTAGTTGATTATGCTATTGATATGAGTAATTATGAGACCTGAGAATTATTGCAAATGTGGTTAGTTATGATCTATGCTGAAAACTTGAATGCTGGCTTGACATAGTTACAACAACAAGAGCAAACAGAGTTTGTAAAAGTTTTTCTTTCTTTCTTTCAGTTTGTCAACTGAATTGCTTGAGGACAAGCAAGGGTTTAAGCTTGGGGGAGTTGATACGTCTCCGTCGTATCTACTTTTCCAAACACTTTTGCCCTTGTTTTGGACTCTAACTTGTATGATTTGAATGGAACTAACCCGGACTGACGCTGTTTTCAGCAGAATTGCCATGGTGTTGTTTTATGTGCAGAAACAAATATTCTCGGAATGACCTGAAACTCCACGGAACATCTTAGAAAAAATAATAAAAAATCCTCGCCAAAGATGAAGACCAGGGGGCCCACACCCTGTCCACGAGGGTGGGGGGCCCCCTAGGGCGCGCCCCCTACCTCGTGGGCCCCCTGGATGCCCTCCGACGCCAACTCCAACTCTATATATTTGCTTTCGGAGAGAAAAAAATCAGAGAGAAGAAATCATCGTGTTTTATGATACGGAGCCGCCGCCAAGCCCTAAAACCTCTCGGGAGGGCTGATCTGGAGTCCGTTCGGGGCTGGCCGGAGGGGGATTCGTCGCCGTCATCATCAACCATCCTCCATCACCAATTTCATGATGCTCACCGCCGTGCGTGAGTAATTCCATCGTAGGCTTGCTGGACGGTGATGGGTTGGATGAGATTTATCATGTAATCGAGTTAGTTTTGTTAGGGTTTGATCCCTAGTATCCACTATGTTCTGAGATTGATGTTGCTATGACTTTGCTATGCTTAATGCTTGTCACTAGGGCCCGAGTGCCATGATTTCAGATCTGAACCTATTATGTTTTCATGAATATATGTGAGTTCTTGATCCTATCTTGCAAGTCTATAGTCACCTACTATGTGTTATGATCCGGCAACCCCGAAGTGACAATAATCGGGACCACTCCCGGTGATGACCATAGTTTGAGGAGTTCATGTATTCACTATGTGCTAATGCTTTGTTCCGGTTCTCTATTAAAAGGAGGCCTTAATATCCCTTAGTTTCCAATAGGACCCCGCTGCCACGGGAGGGTAGGACAAAAGATGTCATGCAAGTTCTTTTCCATAAGCACGTATGACTATATACGGAATACATGCCTACATTACATTGATGAATTGGAGCTAGTTCTGTGTCACCCTATGTTATGACTGTTACATGATGAACCGCATCGCCATAATTATCCATCACTGATCCGGTGCCTACGAGTTTTCCATATACTGGTTTACGCTTATTTACTTTCCCGCTGCTACTGTTACAATCACTACAAAATACCAAAAACATTACTTTTGCTGTCTTTACTTTTGTTGCCGCTACCACCACTATCATATTACTTTGCTACTAAACACTTTGCTGCAGATACTAAGTTTCCAGGTGTGGTTGAATTGACAACTCAGCTGCTAATACTTGAGAATATTCTTTGGCTCCCCTTGTGTCGAATCAATAAATTTGGGTTGAATACTCTACCCTCGAAAGCTGTTGCGATCCCCTATACTTGTGGGTTATCACGCGCTCAGTCATCGGAGCTCATCACCATAAGATCCC
>NC_053026.1:215728424-215825260 GCF_003073215.2 Triticum urartu
GTTGGTTTATTTGGTGGAAGATCATATGTTCAGATCCTATATGCATATTATTACCCCTCTGATTATGAACATGAATATGCTTTGTGAGTAATTACGTTTGTTCCTGAGGAGAAGGGAGAAGTCTTGCTATTAGTAGTCATGTGAATTTGGTATTCGTTTGATATTTTGATAAGATGTATGTTGTCTAGCCTCTAATGGTGTTATGTGAACGTCGACTACATAACACTTCACCATTATTTGGGCCTAGAGGAAGGCATTGGGAAGTAATAAGTAGATGATGGGTTGCTAGAGTGACAGAAGCTTAAACCCTAGTTTATGCGTTGCTTCGTAAGGGGCTGATTTGGATCCATATGTTTCATGCTATGGTTAGGTTTACCTTAATACTTTTGTTGTAGTTGCGGATGCTTGCAATAGAGGTTAATCATAAGTGGGATGCTTGTTCAAGTAAGAACAGCACCCAAGCACCGGTCCACCCACATATCAAATTATCAAAGTATCGAACGTGAATCATATGAACGTGATGAATACTAGCTTGACAATATTCCCATGTGTCTTCGGGAGCGCTTTTCCTATTATAAGAGTTTGTTCGGGATTGTCCTTTGCTACAAAAAGGATTGGGCCACCTTGCTTCACCTTATTTACTTTTGTTACTTGTTGCTCGTTGCAATTTATCCCGTCACAAAACTATC
Source organism: Triticum urartu (assembly GCF_003073215.2). Lineage (NCBI taxonomy): Eukaryota > Viridiplantae > Streptophyta > Magnoliopsida > Poales > Poaceae > Triticum > Triticum urartu. The sequence continues at coordinate 215,729,114 of NC_053026.1, forward strand.
TGTTACCACTTATTTCAGTACTTGCAGAGAATACCTTGCTGAAAACCGCTTATCATTTCCTTCTGCTCCTCGTTGGGTTCGATACTCTTACTTATCGAGAGGACTATGATAGATCCCCTATACTTGTGGGTCATCAAGACTCTTTTCTTGCGCCGTTGCCGGGGAGTGTAGCGCCTTTGGTAGGTGGAATTTGGTAAGGAAAAATTTACATAGTGTGCTGAAATTTACTGTCACTTGTTACTATGGAAAGTAATTCTCCGAGGGGCTTGTTCAGGGTATCTTCACCCCGTCCAGTAGAGCAAAGAGTTGCTCCTCAACCTACTGAACCTATTGAAAATTAAACTCCTTTTGAATTTCCTTTGGGTATGATGGAAAAACTGCTAGCTAACCCTTTTACAGGAGATGGAACAAAGCATCCTGATGAGCACTTAATATATGTGGATGAAGTTTGTGGATTATTTAAGCTTCCAGGTATACCCGATGATGTTGCTAAGAAGAAGGTCTTCCCTTTATCTTTGAAGGGAGACGCATTGATATGGTATAGACTATGTGATGATATGAGATCATGGGACTATAAAAGATTGAAATTGGAATTTCATCAAAACTATTACCCTATGCATCTTGTTCATCGTGATCGCAATTATATATATAATTTCTGGCCTCGCGAAGGAGAAAGCATCACTCAAGCTTGGGCGAGGCTTAAATCAATGTTATATTCATGCCCCAATCATGAGCCTTCAACAGAAATAATTATGCAAAGTTTTTATGCTCGGCTTTCTGAAAATAATCGCACCATGCTTGATACTTCTTGTGCTGGCTCTTTTATGATGAAGACTATTGGATTCAGATGGAATTTACTGGATAGAATTAAATGCAACTCTGAAGATTGGGACCTCGACGAAGGTAAGGAGTCAGGTATGACACCTGAGTTTGATTGTGTTAAATCTTTTATGCACATTGTTATTTTCCGTAAGTTTAGCACTAAATATGGACTTGACTCTGAGATAGTAGCTTCTTTCTATGAATCTTTTGCTACTTATGTTGATCTCCCTAAGGAGAAGTGGTTTAAATATCATCCTCCCATAGAAGTAAAAGTAGCTGCACCTATTAAAGTTGAAGAAAAGACTGTCACTTATAATGATCCTATTGTTCCTACTTCTTATGTTGAGAAACCACCTTTCCCTGTTAGAATAAAGGATCATGCTAAAGCTTCAACTGTTGTTCGTAAAAGCAATATTAGAACTTATACACCTCCTGAGCAAGTTAAAGTAGAACCTAATATTGTTATTGTTAAAGATCTCTTGTCTGATAATATTGATGGGCATGTTATTCATCGAAGGTGAAACTGCTAGAATTGCTAAACCTTGTGATAATGATAAACATAAACCTGTGGTAGGCGTGCCTGTTATTTCTGTTAAAATAGGAGATCATTGTTACCATGGCTTATGTGATATGGGTGCTAGTGCTAGTGTTATACCTATTGACTTATACAAAGAAATTATGCATGACATTGCACCTGTTGAGTTAGAAGAAATTGATGTTACTATTAAACTTGCTAATAGAGATACTATTCACCAATGGGAATTGTTAGAGATGTTGAAGTCTTGTGTGGGAAAACTAAATATCCTGCTGATTTTCTTGTTCTTGGTTCCCCACAAGATAGCTTTTGTCCCATTATATTTGGTAGACCCTTCTTAAATACTGTTAATGCTACCATAGATTGCACAAAGAATGTTGTTACTGTTGGCTTTGATGATATGGTTCATAAGTTTAATTTCTCTAAATTTAGTAAACAACATCGTGAGGAAGAATTACCTAGTAAGGATGAAATTATTGGTCTTGCTTCTATTGCCGTACCTCCTAGTGATCCTTTAGAACACTATTTGCTAGACCATGAGAATTATATGTTCATGAATGAAAGAAGGGAAATAGATGAAGTATTCTTTAAACAGGAACCTATTCTGCAACACAATTTGCCTGTTGAAATTTTAGGGGATCCTCCTCCACCCAAGGGTGATCCCGTGTTTGAGCTTAAACCGTTGCCTGATAATCTTAAATATGCTTATCTTGATGAAAAGAAGATATATCCTGTTATTATTAGTGCTAACCTTTCAGAGCATGAAGAAGAAAGATTATTGAAAACTCTGAAGAAGCATCGTGCTGCTATTGGATATACTCTTGATGATCTTAAGGGCATTAGTCCCACTCTATGTTAACATAAAATAAATTTAGAGGCAGATGCCAAACCAGTTCGTGATCCTCAACGACGTCTGAATCCTAAAATGAAAGAAGTGGTAAGAAAAGAAATACTAAAGCTTTTGGAGGTAGGTATAATCTATCCCGTTGCTGATAGTGAATGGGTAAGTCCTGTCCATTGTGTCCCTAAGAAGGGAGGTATTACTGTTATTCCTAATGATAAAGATGAATTGATTCCACAAAGAATTATCACAGGTTATAGGATGGTAATTGATTTCCGCAAATTAAATAAAGCTACTAAGAAAGATCATTACCCCTTACCTTTTATTGATAAAATGCTAGAAATATTATGCAAACATACACACTATTGCTTTCTAGATGGTTATTCTGGTTTCTCTCAAATACCTGTGTCGGCTAGAGATCAATCAAAGACTACTTTTACATGCCCTTTTGGTACTTTTGCTTATAGATGTAAGCCTTTTGGTTTATGTAATGCACCTGCTACCTTTCAAAGATGCATGATGGCTATATTCTCTGACTTTTGTGAAAAGATTTGTGAGGTTTTCACGGACGACTTTTCCGTCTATGGTTCTTCTTTTGATGATTGCTTGAGCAATCTTGATCGAGTTTTGCAGAGATGTGAAGAAACTAATCTTGTCTTGAATTGGGAAAAGTGCCACTTTATGGTTAATGAAGGTATTGTCTTGGGGCATAAAGTTTCTGAAAGAGGTATTGAAGTTGATAAAGCCAAGGTTGATGCTATTGAAAAGATGCCATGTCCCAAGGACATCAAAGGTATAAGAAGTTTCCTTGGTCACGCTGGATTTTACAGGAGGTTCATTAAGGACTTCTCAAAAATTTCTCAGCCTCTGACTAATTTATTGCAAAAAGATATACCATTTGTCTTTGATGATGATTGTGTAGAAGCATTTGAAACACTTAAGAAAGCATTAGTCTCTGCACCTGTTGTTCAGCCACCTGATTGGAATTTACCCTTTGAAATTATGTGTGATGCTAGTGATTATGATGTAGGTGCTGTTCTAGGGCAAAGAGTTGATAAGAAATTAAATGTTATTCATTATGCTAGTAAGACTCTAGACAATGCTCAAAGAAATTATGCTACTACTGAAAAGGAGCTTTTAGCAGTTGTATTTGCTTGTGATAAGTTCAGACCTTATATTGTTGATTCTAAAGTAACTATTCAAACTGATCATGCTGCTATTAAATATCTTATGGAAAAGAAAGATGCTAAACCTAGACTTATTAGATGGGTTCTCTTGCTACAAGAATTTGATTTGCATATTCTTGATAGAAAGGGAGCTGAGAACCCCGTTGCAGACAACTTGTCTAGGTTAGAGAATGTTCTTGATGACCCACTACCTATTAATGATAGCTTTCCTGATGAACAATTAAATGTTATAAGTACTTCTCGTAGTACTCCATGGTATGCTGATTATGCTAATTATACTGTTGCTAAATTTATACCACCTAGCTTCACATACCAACAAAAGAAAAAGTTTTTCTATGATTTAAGACATTACTTTTGGGATGACCCACATATTTATAAAGAAGGAGTAGATGGTGTTATTAGACGTTGTGTACCTGAGCATGAACAGGAACAGATCCTACGCAAGTGTCGTTCCGAGGCTTATGGAGGACACCACGCTGGAGATAGAACTACACATAAGGTATTGCAATCTGGTTTTTATTGGCCTAATCTCTTCAAGGATGCCCGTAAGTTTGTCTTGTCTTGTGATGAATGTCAAAGAATTGGTAATATTAGTAGACGTCAAGAAATGCCTATGAATTATTCTCTTGTTATTGAACCGTTTGATGTTTGGGGCTTTGATTATATGGGACCTTTTCCTGCCTCTAATGGATATACACATATTTTAGTTGCTGTTGATTACGTTACTAAGTGGGTAGAAGCTATTCCAACTAGTAGTGCTGATCATAACACTTCCATTAAAATGCTTAAGGAAGTTATTTTCCTGAGGTTTGGAGTCCCTAGATATTTAATGACTGATGGTGGTTCACACTTTATTCATGGTGCTTTCCGTAAAATGCTTTCTAAATATGATGTTAATCACAGAATTGCATCTCCTTATCACCCACAGTCTAGTGGTCAAGTAGAGTTGAGCAATAGAGAGCTCAAATTAATTTTGCAAAAGACTGTTAATAGGTCTAGAAAGAATTGGTCCAAGAAACTTGATGATGCATTATGAGATTATAGAACTGCATATAAAAATCCTATGGGCATGTCTCCGTATAAAATGGTTTATGGAAAAGCATGTCACTTACCTCTCGAACTAGAACATAAGGCGTATTGGGCTATTAAAGAGCTCAACTATGATTTTAAACTTGCCGGTGAGAAGAGGTTATTTGATATTAGCTCACTTGATGAATGGAGAACCCAAGCATATGAAAATGCCAAGTTGTTTAAAGAAAAAGTTAAAAGATGGCATGACAAAAGGATACAAAAGCGTGAGTTTAATGTAGGTGATTATGTATTGCTATACAACTCTCGTTTAAGATTTTTTGCATGCAAACTTCTCTCTAAATGGGAAGGCCCCTATGTTATCGAAGAGGTCTATCGTTCCGGTGCCATAAAGATCAACAACTTTGAAGGCACAAATCCGAAGGTGGTAAATGGTCAAAGAATTAAACATTATATCTCAGGTAATCCCATAAATGTTGAAACCAATATTATTGAAACCGTAACCCCGGAGGCATACATAAGGGACACTTTCCGGAATGTTTCAGACCCTGAAAAGGAATAGGTATGTGGTACGGTAAGTTAACCGACTCCAAAACAATTTTTAAGGCAATATTTCTCTGTTTTGGAATATTTAGAAAAATAGAAAAATAAGTAGCAGTCCGGGAAGGACACGAGGGCCCCACGAGGGTGGTGGGCGCGCCCCTACCTCGTGAGCACCTCGTGTGCCTTCCGGACTCCGTTTTCTTGCACGATACGTATTTTGGTCGGTAAAAATTCATTATATATTCTCCCGAAGGTTTTGACTCCCGTATCACGCAAACCTCCTCTGTTTTTGTTTTTGAGCTGTTGCTGTTGCTACTGCAGATTAGAACAAGATGTCTTCTCAAGAGTCAATCGGGGAGAGCCGGGTATCTAATCCGGCACCGGAACCAAGGGCAAACAGCGACGCTGACCACTTTGGGCCAGCAACGGAGGAAGAGATGGAGGCTGACTTGATGAGAGTAGATGCCATGGAGGATGAAGAAGTCACCTCTCGCTTCCGAGCTGGATTCACGATGGGGGAACTACAGAGCTCAGCCATTCCAAACTCGGTTATCCCTTCCAATGTTAGATTTCTTTCTTATGAAAATATGAAGAGGAGTGTCACTTGTTCTCCTGCAGCTATGCAACACCCTTGGGTGCAAGGAGCTTTAGCTGTCACAGGAAAGCTTCTAAGGAAATAATGGACCTCAAGAAGCAAGTCAATAAGCTCGAGGAGGAGAACCGCATCCTGAGGGGAATAATCGCCAAGAATTTTACACCAACAACAAAGAAGGAGATATAATCACATGGGTATGGGCACTCCCCTTAGCAACTGCCAATCTCGGGGGAGGTGCCCCGGTATCGTATCACAATCACAACTCCTATCTTTACTGTTTTTGTTAGTTCGATCCTATTAGTAGTATCTTGATCTAGTAGAATAAAGTTTATGGCATGATCTAGTTCTGAGTTTGCTTTATGATCTCTCTTTGTAATCGAGTCAGTGAGCTATATATAATAAAGATTAGTGTTGAGTCAAGGGCTTGATTATTTTGCCATGATCTTGGATGGATAGAAGAAAGAAGAAAAGAATAAAAAGAAACAAAAGGTTCATATTGATCTTATTGAGAGTAATGACTTCACATAGAAAGAGTATGATGATTAAAAGTTGTTGGGAGTTGGCAGACATAGCTTTGGTCATTGTTGCAATTAATAGGAAGTAATAAGGAAAGAGAGGTTTTCACATATAGATATATTATCATTGACATCTTTTATGATTGGGAGCACTCATTAAAATATGACATGCCAAAGAGTTGATGTTGGACAAGGAAGACAACTAATGAGTTATGTCTTTCTTATATCTGAGATAAAGTATGTTGTCATGGATCCTCTAACTTGTTGAGCTTGCTTTTCCCCCTCATGCTAGCCAAATTCTCAGCACCAAGTAGAAATACTACTTGTGCTTCCAAATACCCTTAAACCAGTTTTGCCATGAGAGTCCACCATATCTACCTATGGATTGAGTAAGATCCTTCAAGTAAGTTGTCATCGGTGCAAAGCAATAAAAATTGCTCTAAATATGTATGATTGATTGGTGTGGGAGAAATAAGCTTTATACGATCTTGTGATGTGGAAGTAATAAAAGCGACGGACTGCATAATAAAGGTTCATATCACAAGGGACAATATAAAGTGACGTTCTTTCGCATTGAGATTTTGTGCATCCAACCATAAAAGCGCATGGCAACCTCTGCTTCCCTCTGCGAAGGGCCTATCTTTTATTATTATCTTCTACCTTATGCAAGAGTCATGGTGATCTTCACCTTTTCTTTTTCATTTTATCCTTTGGCAAGCTCAGCATGTTGGAAAGAACATGATATATATATATATATCTAATTGGATGTAGGGGAGCATGAACCATTATTATTGACATTACCCTTGAGGTAAAAGATTGTGGGGCAAAACTATAAGCCCCTATCTTTCTCTGTGTCCGATTAAAACTCCGTAACCACAAGTATTGCGTGAGTGTTAGCAATTATGGAGGACTAAATGATACTTGAGTATGTGGACTTTCTTTTTAGCTCTGACATAGACTCTTTCCGATGTTATGATAAATTGCAATTGCTTCAATGACTGAGATTATAGTTTTTCGGAGCCCAATAAGGTTTATGATTTATACTTTTGCATTGTGAATAGATCATCACTTGAACATAAGTAATCATATGACAAAATCTATATATGTTGCTGTTATGAGAATAATCATGATGCCTTCATGTCCGTATTTTATTTTTATCGACGCCTCTACCTCTAAACATGAGGACATATTTATTGTTATCAGCTTTTCGCTTGAGGACAAGCGAGGTCTAAGCTTGGGGGAGTTGATACGTCCATTTTGCATCATGCTTATATATCGATATTTATTGCATTATGGACTGTTATTTCACTTTATGTCACAATACTTATGGCTATTCTCTCTTATTTTACAAGGTTTACATAAGGAGGGAGAATACCGGCAGCTGGAATTCTGGGCTGGAAAAGGAGCAAATATTAGAGACCTATTCCGCAACTCCAAAAGTCCTGAAACTCCATGGAACGTCTTAAAATAAATAAATAAAATCCTCGCCAAAGATGAAGGCCAGGGGGCCCACACCCTGCTCACGAGGGTAGGGGGCGCCCCCTACCTCGTGGGCCCCCTGGTGGCTCTCCGACGTCCATCTTCTCCTACATGAAGTCTTTCGATGAGAAAAAAAGAAGAAGTAACCTTTCGGGACGAGACTCCGCCGCCACGAGGCGGAACCTTAGCGGATCCAATCTAGAGCTCCGGCAGAGCTGTTCTGCCGGGGATACTTCCCTCCGGGAGGGGGAAATCATCACCATCGTCATCACCAACGCTCCTCTCATCGGGAGAGGGAAAGCTCCATCAACATCTTCACCAGCACCATCTCATCTCCAAACCCTAGTTCATCTCTTGTATCCAATTCTTGTCTCAAAGTCCGGGATTGGTGCTAGTAGGTTGCTAGTAGTGTTGATTACTCCTTGTAGTTGATGCTAGTTGGTTTATTTGGTGGAAGATCATATGTTCAGATCCTATATGCATATTATTACCCCTCTGATTATGAACATGAATATGCTTTGTGAGTAATTACGTTTGTTCCTGAGGAGAAGGGAGAAGTCTTGCTATTAGTAGTCATGTGAATTTGGTATTCGTTTGATATTTTGATAAGATGTATGTTGTCTAGCCTCTAATGGTGTTATGTGAACGTCGACTACATAACACTTCACCATTATTTGGGCCTAGAGGAAGGCATTGGGAAGTAATAAGTAGATGATGGGTTGCTAGAGTGACAGAAGCTTAAACCCTAGTTTATGCGTTGCTTCGTAAGGGGCTGATTTGGATCCATATGTTTCATGCTATGGTTAGGTTTACCTTAATACTTTTGTTGTAGTTGCGGATGCTTGCAATAGAGGTTAATCATAAGTGGGATGCTTGTTCAAGTAAGAACAGCACCCAAGCACCGGTCCACCCACATATCAAATTATCAAAGTATCGAACGTGAATCATATGAACGTGATGAATACTAGCTTGACAATATTCCCATGTGTCCTCGGGAGCGCTTTTCCTTATATAAGAGTTTGTCCAGGCTTGTCCTTTGCTACAAAAAGGATTGGGCCACCTTGCTGCACTTTATTTACTTTTGTTACTTGTTGCTCGTTACAAATTATCTTATCACAAAACTATCTGTTACACTTATTTCAGTACTTGCAGAGAATACCTTGCTGAAAACCGTTTATCATTTCTTCTGCTCCTCGTTGGGTTGACACTCTTACTTATCGAAAGGACTACGATAGATCCCCTATACTGGTGTCATCATGGAGTTGGCATAGATCGAGATTAGAATTTTTCACTCCGATTGTCGGAGAGGTATCTCTGGGCCCTCTCGGTAATGCACATCACTATAAGCCTTGCAAGCAATGCAACTAATGAGTTAGTTGCGGGATGATGTATTACGGAACGAGTAAAGAGACTTGCCGGTAACGAGATTGAACTAGGTATTGAGATACCGACGATCGAATCTCGGGCAAGTAACATACCGATGACAAAGGGAACAACGTATGTTGTTATGCGGTTTGACCGATAAAGATCTTCGTAGAATATGTAGGAACCAATATGAGCATCCAGGTTCCGCTATTGGTTATTGACCGGAGACGATGTCTCGGTCATGTCTACATAGTTCTCGAACCCGTAGGGTCCGCACGCTTAAAGTTGATGACGATTATTATGAGTTTATGTGTTTTGATGTACCGAAGTAGTTCGGAGTCCCGGATATGATCACGGACATGACGAGGAGTCTCAAAATGGTCGAGACATAAAGATTGATATATTGGAAGCTATATTCGGACATCCGGAATGGTTCGGGTGAAATCGGGATTTTACCGGAGTGGAGGGGGTTACCGGAACCCCCCGGGGGTTAATGGGCCTTGTGGCCTAGTGAGAGAGAGAGGGGCCGGCCAGGGCAGGCCGCGCGCCCCTCCCCTTGAGTCCGAATAGGACAAGGAAGGGGGGCGCCCCCTTGCCTTTCCCCTCTCCCACTCCTTCCTTCCCCCTCCTAGTGGGACTAGGAAAGGGGAGTCCTACTCCCACTAGGAGGAGGACTCCTCCTCTTGGCGCGCCCTGCTAGGGCCGGCCGGCCTCCCCCTTGCTCCTTTATATATGGGGGCAGGGCACCCCAAGACACACAAGTTGATCAGTTGATCTTTTAGCGTGTGCGGTGCCCCCCTCCACCATAATCCACCTCGGTCATATCGTAGCGGTGCTTAGGCGAAGCCCTGCGTCGGTAGCATCATCATCACCATCATCACTCGTGCTGACGGAACTCTCCCTCGAAGCTCTGCTGGATCGAGTTCATGGGACGTCACCGAGCTGAACGTGTGCTGAACTCGGAGGTGCCGTACGTTCGGTACTGGATCGGTCGGATCGTGAAGACGTACGACTACATCAACCGCGTTCTCATAACGCTTCCGCTTACGGTCTACGAGGGTACATGGACGACACTCTCCCCTCTCGTTGCTATGCATCACCATGATCTTGCGTGTGCGTAGGAATTTTTTTGAAATTACTACGTTCCCCAACAGTGGCACCCTGGCATCGTGTGGACCGAGTTCTGGGTGCGCGCATTCTTCGTGCCGGAACCCCTGACGTTGTTCTCGACGCTCCAACACCTTCTTATTAAATACCAGAAACCTCCAGAAAATTAACCTAGATCGGAAGTCGCCGCCGCAAGCCTCTGTAGCCACGAGAAATCAATCTAGGCCCTCTCTGGCACCCTGCCGGAGGGGGCCATCATCACCAGAGGCTATGGAGGAGGATCCCGAGGGGCCATCATCACCATGAAGGCCAAGGACCAGAGGGAGAACCTCTCCCCATCCACAGGGGGAGGCCATGGAGGAGGAAGCACAAGGGGGAGAACCTCTCCTCCTCTCTCTCGGTGGCACCGGAGTGCCATCGGGAGGGGAATCATCGCCGCGGTGATCGTCTTCATCAACATCACCATCCTCATCTCTTTTACGCGGTCCACTCTCCCGCACCCTGTAATCCCTACTTGAACATGGTGCTTTATGCCACATATTATGATCCAATGATGTGTTGCCATCCTATGATGTTTTGAGTAGATATCCTTTGTCTTTGGGTTGATTGATGATCTAGATTGGTATGAGTTGTATGTTTTATTTTGGTGCTGTCCTATTGTGCCCTCCGTGTCGCGCAAGCGTGAGGGATTCCCGCTGTAGGGTGTTGCAATACGTTCATGATTCGCTTATAGTGGGTTGCTTGAGTGACAGAAGCATAAACCCGAGTAAGGGGGTTGTTGCGTATGGGATAAAGGGGACTTGATGCTTTAATGCTATGGTTGGGTTTTACCTTAATGATCTTTAGTAGTTGCGGATGCTTGCTAGAGTTCCAATCATAAGTGCATATGATCCAAGAAGAGAAAGTATGTTAGCTTATGCCTCTCCCTCATATGAAATTGCAATGACGACTACGGTCTTGTTAACAATTGCCTAAGACAATTCCGCACACCGATCCATCATTATTCCACACTCGCTATTTATAATATTTAGTAATATATTCTAACTTTATGATAACAACACCTACTTTTATATTTATAGCTCTCCGATACCATGCAAAGTTATCCTCTTCATACCCACAGTAGTTTTATTTCTCGTTTCTAGTTGGAAGCAAATGTTCGGTGTACGTAGAGTCGTATCAGTGGCAGATAGCTGAGAGAATATTGATCTTACCTTTAGATCCTTGTGGGTTCGACACTCCATACTTATCAACCATCCTCCATCACCAATTTCATGATGTCCTCACCGCCGTGCGTGAGTAATTCCATCGTAGGCTTGCTGGACATGATGGGTTGGATGAGATTTACCATGTAATCGAGTTAGTTTTGTTAGGGTTTGATCCCTAGTATCCACTATGTTCTAAGATTGATGTTGCTATGACTTTGCTATGCTTAATGCTTGTCACTAGGGCCCGAGTGCCATGATTTCAGATCTGAACCTATTATGTTTTCATGAATATATTTGTGTTCTTGATCCGATATTGCAAGTTATAGTCACCTACTACGTGTTATGATCGGCAACCCCGGAGTGACAATAGTCGGGACACTCCCGGTGATGACCGTAGTTTGAGGAGTTCATGTATTCACTAAGTGCTAATGCTTTGGTCCGGTACTCTATTAAAAGGAGGCCTTAATATCCCTTAGTTTCCATAGGACCACGCTGCACAGAGGGTAGGACAAAAGATCATGCAAGTTCTTTCACGTATGACTATATTCGGAATACATGCCTACATTATATTGATGAATTGGAGCTAGTTCTGTGTCACCCTAGGTTATACTGTTACATGATGAACCGCATCCGACATAATTATCCATCATTGATCCATTGCCTACGAGCTTTTCATATATTGATTCTTGCTATACTTTTCACGTACTGTGACTATAAAACCAAAGTAACTGTCTACCTGATAACCCACAAGTATAGGGGATCGCAATAGTTTTCGAGGGTAGAGTATTCAACCCAAATTTATTGAATCGACACAAGGGAGCCAAAGAATATTCTCAAGTATTAGCAGCTGAGTTGTCAATTCAACCACACCTGGAAACTTAATATCTGCAGCAAAGTGTTTAGTAGCAAAGTAATATGATAGTAGTGGTAAGGTAGCAAAAGTAACGGTAGCAAAAGTAATTTGTTTTGTAGTGATGATGCAATAGCAACGGAAAAGTAAATAAGCGAAGAACAATATATGGAAAGCTCGTAGGCAATGGATCGGTGATGGAGAATTATGCCGGATGCGGTTCATCATGTAACAATCATAACATAGGGTGACATAGAACTAGCTCCAATTCATCAATGTAATGTAGGCATGTATTCCGAATATAGTCATACGTGCTTATGGAAAAGAACTTGCATGACATCTTTTGTCCTACCCTCCCGTGGCAGCGGGGTCCTAATGGAAACTAAGGGATATTAAGGCCTCCTTTTAATAGAGTACCGGAACAAAGCATTAGCACATAGTGAATACATGAACTCCTCAAACTATGGTCATCACCGGTAAGTATCCCGATTATTGTCACTTCGGGGTTAACGGATCATAACACATAATAGGTGACTATAGACTTGCAAGATAGGATCAAGAACTCTCATATATTGATGAAAACATAATAGGTTCAGATCTGAAATCATGGCACTCGGGCCCTAGTGACAAGCATTAAGCATAGCAAAGTCATAGCAACATCAATCTCAGAACATAGTGGATACTAGGGATCAAACCCTAACAAAACTAACTCGATTACATGATAGATCATCCAACCCATCACCGTCCAGCAAGCCTACGATGGAATTACTCACGCACGGCGGTGAGCATCATGAAATTGGTGATGGAGGATGGTTGATGATGACGATGGCGACGGATTCCCCTCTCCGGAGCCCCGAACGGACTCCAGATCAGCCCTCCCGAGAGGTTTTAGGGCTTGGCGGCGGCTCGTATCGTAAAACGCGATGAATCTTCTCTGATTTTTTTCTCCCGAAAACAAATATATAGAGTTGGAGTTGAGGAGGAGCTCCAGGGCCCGAGGTAGGGGGCGCGCCCCCACCCTCGTGGACAGGTGGTGGGCCCCCTCTTCATCTTTTGCAAGGATTTTTATTATTTCCGAATAGATGTTCTGTGAAGTTTCAGGTCATTCCGAGAACTTTTGTTTCTGCACATAAATAACACCATAGCAATTCTGCTGAAAACAGCGTCAGTCCGGGTTAGTTCCATTCAAATCATGCAAGTTAGAGTCCAAAACAAGGGCAAAAGTGTTTGGAAAAAGTAGATACGACGAGACGTATCAACTCCCCCAAGCTTAAACCTTTGCTTGTCCTCAAGCAATTCAGTTGAACAAACTGAAAGTGATAAAGAAAAACTTTTACAAACTCTATTTCTCTTGTTGTTGTAAATATGTAAAGCCAGCATTCAAGTTTTCAGCAAAGATTATGACTAACCATATTCACAATAACTCTAGGTCTCATGTTTACTCATATCAATGGCATAATCAACTAGCGAGCAATAAAATCTCGGATGACAACACTTTCTCAAAACAATCATCAATATGATATAACAAGATGGTATCTCGCTAGCCCTTTCTGAGACCGCAAAACATAAATGCAGAGCACCTTTAAAGATCAAGGACTGACTAGACATTGTATTCATGGTAAAAGAGATCCAGTCAAGTCATACTCAATGTAAACTAACAGTAATGAATGCAAATGACAGCGGTGCTCTCCAACTGGTGCTTTTTAATAAGAGGATGATGACTCAACATAAAAGTAAATAGATAGGCCCTTCGCAGAGGGAAGCAGGGATTTGTAGAGGTGCCAGAGCTCGGTTTTGAAATAGAGGTGAATAATATTTTGAGCGGTATACTTTCATTGTCAACATAACAACCAAGAGATGGCGATATCTTCCATGCTACACACATTATAGGCGGTTCCCAAACAGAATGGTAAAGTTTATACTCCCTCCACCAACAAGCATCAATCCATGGCTTGCTCGAAACAACGAAGTGCCTCCAACTAACAAGAGTCCTAGGGGGAGTTTTGTTTGCAATTATTTTGATTTAGTTTGCATAAAGCATGGGACTGGGCATCCCGGTGACCAGCCATTTTCTCGTGAGTGAGGAGCGGAGTCCACTCCTCTTGAGAATAACCCGCCTAACATGGAAGATACAGACAGCCCTAGTTGATACATGAGCTATTCGAGCATACAAAACAGAATTTATTTGAAGGTTTAGAGTTTGGCACATACAAATTTACTTGGAACGGCAGGTAGATACCGTATATAGGTAGGTATGGTGGACTCATATGGAATAACTTTGGGTTTATGGAGATTGGATGCACAAGCAGTATTCCCGCTTAGTACAAGGTGAAGGCTAGCAAAAGACTGGGAAGCGACACTAGAGAGCGACAACAGTCATGAACATGCATTAAAATTAATCAACACCGAATGCAAGCATGAGTAGGATATAATCCACCATGAACATAAATATCGTGAAGGCTATGTTGATTTTGTTTCAACTACATGCGTGAACATGCGCCAAGTCAAGTCACTTAAATCATTCAGAGGAGGATACCACCCTATCATACCACATCATACACCATTTTAATAGCATGTTGGCACGCAAGGTAAACCATTATAACTCCTAGCTAATCAAGCATGGCACAAGAAACTATGATCTCTAATTTGTCATTGCAAACATGTTTATTCATAATAGGCTGAATCAGAACGATGAACTAATCATATTTACAAAAACAAGAGAGGTCGAGTTCATACCAGCTTTTCTCATCTCAGTCAGTCCATCATATATCGTCATAATTGCCTTTCACTTGCACGACCAAATATGTGAATAATAATAATAGTGCACGTGCATTGGACTAAGCTGGAATCTGCAAGCATTCAATAAACAGGAGAAGACAAGGCAATATGGGCTCTTTTGTCAGATCAACAATAATGCATATAAGAGCCACTTCAACAATTTAATTATGGTCTTCTCCTATCGACCCCAAAGAAAAGAAAAGAAATAAAACTATTTACACGGGAAAGCTCCCAACAAGCAAAAGAAGAACATGAAATCTTTTTGGGTTTTCTTTTTAATTACTACTACAAGCATGGAAAGTAAACTTAAAAGCTACAACTAATTTTTTGTTTTTCTTAAGGTTTATTAAACACACAAGAAGAAAGCATAAAAAGGAAAATAAACTAGCATGGATGATACAATGAAAAAGTATGAGCACCGACATCTAGCAATGAGTGTGTGAACATAAATGTAATGTCGGTGAGAAATACGTACTCCCCCAAGCTTAGGCTTTTGGCCTAAGTTGGTCTATGGCCACGGCGTTGGCCTGGCGGATATCCATAATAATAGTTGGGGTCGTACTGAGATGCAGCGGCTATCGCCTCCTGAGCTGCAGCGTGGCGACGAGCGGCCTCCGCCCTCCTCTCGTACTCATCTGCCTCCTCTCTGGTAATAACATATCTTCCTTTTGCCTGATAATCAAAGAAGGCAGGAGCAGGGAGAGTAATACGGAACAGCACGGCGTCTGTCAAAGATTAAGCGATACTGGAGAGGTGATTCATTCCTCTCGACAAACTGGTGGTGAACCATAGCCTCATAATCCAAATAAGCAGGAGGCAACTCAATATCATCTTCACGTATGGCTTATACCAAGAAAATTAGCTATGCGGGTTGCATAAATTCCACCAAAGAAATCTCCATTAAATCTATAAGATGCAACCTACGTGCAATAATGGCTCCCAAATTATAAGATTTATCTCCTAACACAGCACTCCTAAGAATACTGAGGTCAGGGACACACATGTGACATGCCTCATCTTTACCATTAATGCATCTACCTATGAAGAGAGCAAAATAATGTATAGCAGGAAAGTGAATGCTCCCTATGGTAGCTTGTGTTATATCTCTAGATCTCCCACAGTTATACTAGCAAGAAAATCTCTAAATTCAGATTTGCGAGGATCCCTGATACTACCCCATTGTGGAAGTTTGCAAGCAGTGGTAAAATCCTCTAAGTCCATAGTGTAAGAATTTTCATAAAGATCAAACAGGACAGTTGGAGAATTATGTGAAGATGAAAATTCAAACCTCCTCACAAAGGAACTAGTGAGATGTGATACTGGCTGCACTTCTCTTCCTCGAAGCTCACAAGATCAGCGTTACGCAAATATGCGTAAATTCTTCCTTAATTCCCGCTCGATCAAATGAATCTCTGAAGGCCATTCACAAGCCGCACTGGAGCGTCCTTGGTGCTTCATCAGCATCACGCATTGCAAGCCTGGGTTTGCTTCCTTGAAGAACCACCTTGGTACATTTTCCTAAACATATTTCTTCCTCTGAAAAATTTCTGAAATTTTTAGTAACTTCAAATAAAAGTAACCAAACTCAACAAAATTGATAGCAACTACTCCTACAAGTGCCTAGAGCCTATATCATGCATCAAAACTACTTGGAACCATATAAATTTGACATGCAAGCTCAAGAACATGGTCACCTAGGCAGCAAAATTTGCAATGAATAAAGCACTAGAACAAAAACTAATTGGACCAATGGAGGAGTCACATACCAAGGAACAATCTCCCCAAGCAGTTTTGTGAGAGGTGCTTTGAGCAAGGAGATCGAAAATCGCAGCAAAATGAGCTAGAACTCGTGCTTGAGCTGGATATTTGTTTGTGGGAGGAAGAAGAAGTGTGTGGGTGCAGGAATAAGTGGAGGAGGGCCACCGTGGGCCCACGAGGGGCGCCCAGGGGGTAGGGCGCGCCCTCCACCCTCGTGGCAGGTGCCCCCCTGCTGTGTCTCAGTGCCAAATATTCTCAAATATTCTAGAAAAAATCATATTTAAATTTCAGGGCATTTGGAGAACTTTTATTTTCGGATTTTTATATTGCACGGATATAATATAGACAGAAAAATACTTTTTATTTTATTTAATATAAATAACAGAAAGTAAAAGGAGGGTACAGAGAGTTGTGCCTTCTAGTTTCATCCATCTCATGCTCATCAAAAGGAATCCACTAACAAGGTTGATCAAGTCTTGTTAACGAACTCATTCCGAATAACATGGAACCAGAGAAATTTCGAATAACACTATGTTACCTCAACGGGGATATGCACATCCCCAATAATAAGAATATCATATTTCTTCTTGACAGTAGGAAGAGGAAATTCAAAACCTCCAAATATAATCGATGGAATTTTTCCAATAGAGTTGATACTATGAACTTGAGGTTGTTTCCTCGGAAAGTGTACCGTATGCTCATTACCATTAACATGAAAAGTGACATTGCCTTTAGTGCAATCAATAACAGCCCCTGCAGTATTCAAAAAGGGTCTTCCAAGAATAATAGACATACTATCGTCCTCGGGAATATCAAGAATAACAAAGTCTTTAAAATAGTAACGTTTGCAACTACAACAGGCACATCCTCACAAATACCGACAGGTATAGCAGTTGATTTATCAGCCATTTGCAAAGATATTTCAGTAGGTGTCAACTTATTCAAATCAAGTCTACGATATAAAGAGAGAGGCATAACACTAACACCGACTCCAAGATCACATAAAGCAGTTTTAACATAGTTTCTTTTAATGGAGCATGGTATAGTTGGTACTCCTGGATCTCCTAGTTTCTTAGGTATTCCACCTTTAAAAGTATAATTAGCAAGCATGGTGGAAATTTCAGCTTCCGGTATCTTTCTTTTATTAACAATATCTCTTCATATACTTAGCATAAGAGCGCATATGAGCAGCACATATCAGTCAAACGCATAGCAAAAAGATATTCCTATCATCACTACAAGCAACCATCATGAGCAGCATACCAACAGGAATGAGCTTTAGTAGCTCATTTGCATCGATATCTAAATGATTAGCCTTAGGGCAGGAATAATGCAGCTGTTATGCTAAACCCACAGGAACTTTACCTGAACTCAAGTTCAACTGATAAGTCAACAAAGGCGTCTATAGTATACGTGAATCATTCATGTATATGTGGACTATCCAAGAACAAGACAGAGATTCAGTTTACATAAATACCGTATCCTTATAGAGTGAGCATGAAAGCATTAACATCTTCATCATCCTATCGATCTATTACTGAGTAGCAATTACCATTACGTTTTCAAATACGACGGAACATTAAGAAAAATATCGGATGTATGGCCAATCGTCGATGTAGTCCCACATAAATAGGTTCACTAGAATGCACATCTACAAGTCACTAATAACTTTGTTCTTATACATCTCTGTCTTAGAAGAACTATGTGCAGCGAGTATCTGAGGTTTCTAAAATCTCTCATATCCTTACGTCCTCAGGATACAAATCGTTCCTCAGGCCATCTGATTCTAGATACAAGTGATCATCTAGACAGCCATAACCATGCACATATATCTGAACTACGACATATACAATAGACATAATACATTTGAGCTTTTAAGTACTGTTCTCTTAGTAACCAATCTAAGCATTTACTAATTAATTAAGTCACCTTTTGACCATAGCTCACATTATAAGTGCAGGCGCAAAGTGTCCAAGGCATATATTGTGAATTGTATTTTGAACTATAGTCTAACTCAAATTAATGATACGAGAGCTCTCTCGTTAAGCTACTGACATATAATTTACTCCAAGAGACGATAGTATGTTACATTCTAATTCCATGAAGGCTTCGAATACTTAGAGAAATACTGGGAGGGTCATGCTTTAGCCTTCATCTATAGAGAGGATAGTTACTACCATATAGCGCATTTCGGGGTTAATTCAGGACATTGAGTTCACAGAGAGAAGGTAATAGGATGCAAGATCATGTATCACACAGTCAGTACATAAACGTGTATTTCTTCAATAGGAGTAACATCTTCACATCTCGCATAGAACAAACCTTCATAACTTTAGCATAACTCTACTAATAATACAACTCTCTCGACATACTCTTCAGAGATGAAGAAATGAGAAATAGCCCGCCTTCTAACGATGTTCACTAGAAGTAGCAATGAAGATAAATTGAGTTATTTCAGATGCCACTATATTACATTCGCAGCATATTATCACAATATAACCGTCAGCTCATCGGCGTTCTGAGGTCCAGCAAACAGAACAACGACACCATTCCTAGGCAATATTGAAGAGCTATTCGTCATCAGGATACCATAGATATAATATCTGTCATTTCTTAAAGAGATAGACTAAAGCAAATTAATGCGAAGAAGCCTCCCCAAGCTGTGGAAAATCTTTCCAGAATCACACCACTATATATGTATTTACGCTCTAGAGCAGTCTGTTATTCTTATATGAAGCCAGAAAGAATTTGAGCTAGAGAAAATAGAATAATAAATACCGGAGCACAACGCCTCACAACCAGACCAACACGAATACCCAAACTATATATCTTACACACTCACATAATAATAAGAATGAATATATAAGGTATATAATTAGTTAATCAGAAGTATCTCATCATGTAATGAACAGGCGTGGTCTATAGCAAATTCATTTCTAAATTTAATAATAAGATGTGCCACCGACAATTTTAGATATCAAGACTATTGAATATCATACAGAATCCCATAGAAACTCAAGTAAGAATATATACTATAGACAGGATCAATACAGTAGAATTCATAAGCTATTGAGAGATAACAAAGATTAGTGGTGAAGTACACAGCAGGGTCAGTGAGCTAAGCAGATTTCATAGTTGCTTATCCATGTGACTAATGAACCTCTAATTCATAAGCTAGCTCTTGCAACTAAAATAGCTAGGGAACTTCCATACACAATGCGATACACGAGGCGTAGCAAGGACACAGCGGTGACGCCTCATTCATCATCACTCTCATCATATGATGACGCAAAGCAATATTCATCTACTCTACGCCTAGCATGTCTCAGTGGCAACGAATCACCAGCAAGTGCCACAGTGAGCTCTCTACACAGCATAGAAGTCAATTCACTTCATCACAACTATCACTTCTTATCATTCTCACGAAACAGTTACACACTAAAATATTACACGACCTACATAGACATCAGGTTGTAGCTCACACGTTAATAACTGCAGCAACATTCTAGTTATGGATCTCGCTATGCTTCCAAAGTCACCACTCTAAAACTAATCTAGAGAGGAGGATTGGTTTCCTTGGTATGACGCTCCATGGTCCAAGTTGTTTTTCTAGTGCGGGTAATGTCATTGCAAAATTGGCGTCTTTAGGACCCTATTCGACGCTGTTCAAATTATGCAAAATAGTTTGGATCATGCTAGACAATGAGGAGAGGTATAAACGAGCAATTTTGTTGAGTGGTTACTTTATTTGAGTAGCTAAATATTTCAGACATTGTTCCTTAGACGGAAGAATACTTCGCCTTGTAGAAAAATGTAGACCAAGGGGGTATATAACAACTCGAGTAAGATGACCTATGATCTCCTAGCAAATGTTGTGTATGTGACATGAAAGAGGATCCATCCAGAGAGTAGACCGCCAATTGCGGCAGTGGAGTGAATGGCCTTCGAGGATCACTGGATAGCGAGGAGATGAAAGGCGTATCTACACTTCTACGCGATATTGGCATCAACGGCGATCTTGATAAGATTCAGAGAGGTAAGAAAAGTGCTGATCAGATATCACATCTCACTATTCCTATCTGTGGAGACGGAGGTAATATGCAGTGACTTCACATGACATCTTCCAACTGTCACTCGATTTGAGGATCATATGTAGTCAAAAGTTCCCTAAACATGGAATTAGAGCAGTATACCATGCCTAATGGGGGCAACCTAAAGCCACAATGGGGATAGTATCAGGGCTCGAAGTGAGCAGACAGTAAAAAGAGTTTCAAAGAGAATTCAATCTCTGACCATACTGAAAAACTGGACAATCATAGGGAAACTAGCCAAAAGCTATTTAGTACAACGCATAGGAAGCACAAAACTAATATGACCGTAGTACGTACGGATACATGAATCAAAAAAAGAAGATCGGACCACAGAAGTGTTTGTATCTATGTAAAGTCCGAAATGAAGCAATAGCACACGAAAATTCAAGAAATACCGAACAACAATCAATTCGAGAACTCATAGAATCGGAACTCGGTGACAGGAGAATCATGCCGTGCAGGACTCACATGTAACAATCCACGAACATATGGACATAGAACTACTACGACAGTTCATCCATGATATCACCTCTAGGCACTTGATATTTCCCGAAGTGATAGGTACAATAACGGATGCTATTGAGATAGAGAGACATCTTGCCATGACATTTTGTCCTATCCCTCACGTGGCATAGCAGCCCGCAGTGCAATGGATAACGCAATGGGATAGTCTAGCGGCACCTCCTGTTACAATAGCAGCTGAGCCCCGCCCCCGTCACGATACACACCGGTAAGCATAAATCTAAAGGCCCACATAGTGCATTATGAACCCCAAACAATGATGGCTCGCCGAACCGGGGGCCTGGCCGACGGTACCCTCGTCGACTTAACTCGTGCTCACTGCCCACTCGGGGATAACGGGATCATGCACAACACCAGTAATCAGTATGACTACTCAGACCTTGTCAAAAGACCGAGGATCAAGACACTGCCGAATCATCCATATGATAACACCAGAGACACTGCTTCGAGATATGAAAATCATGGCACCATCGGAAACCGCCCTCGGGAGCAATCCATTAAAATCTATCAGCCAAAGTTCATTAGTCAAAGTCACGTAGCTGAGGAACAACTAGAAAACACCATACGATACCATGGCGATGGATTCCCCTCTAACTTACCCAGCGCTTAAAAAAAACTAACAACACCTACGATTACCGTACATAAAAGCGATTCTATAGAGCTTAGGGCGTCCTCGGTTAATAGTCTCATGTCTTTAATTCTTGGGGTCGATAAGAAAGATTTAAATGCAGTGATTACATCTTGCTGAACTAGCATATGCGGTTTTCCTGCAGATGCTGCAGAATCCAGCATAAGCATGGCAATTAAGTTAGTTATCCCAAATTGTCGTGCAGAGACAACGGCATCAATACATGCACGATATATTATGACTGACTGAGCCATGAAACAAGCTAGTGCTATGACCCTCACCTCTTGTTCTTGTAAAATATTGGAAATTTATGTCATCTATCATCTCATGTCACACATGTGAACATGTGCATGAAGACTAGAGATATAGTCCTGTGCATGGCCTTATGCTTATCTAGCTTATATGGTGTACCGCGTGCACATCGGTGGCTATTTGACAAATGGTTGTGATTGTATGCAGGGTGGAACTCTTCTGACGAGATTAAGCATTTAGCGAGACGACTTGTGAGTTAAAGGAGAGCAAGCACATATCTTCGACGCTCTGCGCATCAGATTCCGACCGGACTGGCTTCATCGACGGATCTCTCTTGCGGCTCCTCTTCCCAGTGCTACGCACACGTGTACTGGAGAGGAGATCGCCTATCGGTGGACAGACACTACCCAAAGATCTAGGAGCCAACGTCCATAACACACCAGATACGGTATACCGGCCATCCCAGTAAATGGTATGCTACCATAGAACGCTAAACAGCTTCAAGATAACAGATATCTGCTTTTGTCATGCTCTCCGAGACAGGTTCAAACTGCCCGTTGATTCTCAGGTGGCTAGGGCGGCTAGTGCCTCAGGAGCTACTCGGCCCTAACTAACGAGGAAAGTTCGTCACGGTCCTAGTCCCATCTATGCAACAATTAATAAATCAAACATAACTCTCGCATGAGACTAGAATTGAAGCACTTGATGGTAGTAGCAAGGAATGATTATGGCTGTTGGCAGAGAGTAGAATAACTCTGCATTTCCTGGTCTTGGAACGTGTAATGTGTGTAAGTCTTGAATTAGAATTCCCATCTCTCTTTGCTGGTTAGTTGACAAGAAGTCACCATCTCCCAAATAAACACTATATATTATATCTAAACGCTTTGCGTCATATTTTGAGTGTCTCCAAACGGAGGAAAAGAGCTCCAGGGGCCCCACAGGTTGCAGCTTGTTCTGTACATAGGAGGTCCGAAGCTAGAAAGCCCGGCCGTCCCTCCGCGAAAGGGGCTGATGTATTGAGACTGTCTCTAGTCAGCCCATCAATCCTCTAAAACCAAGCCCCAGTCATGGAAGAAGCACACTGATTGCCTTCAAATATTATCACTGAGTAAAGTTGAACTGGGATGCATTTACACAGAATCAGCAATGGTCTAGTCCAGTTGGCTTGTGAGGCCTAAACCGCGCTTCTGCTTCATTCTTATGTTTGCTGATAGGGACGGTTCTCTCTGTATTATATTACAGGGATAACTCGAAGAGCATGTCCGTAATGTTATTCAGTTCTAGTTTCCGAGAAACCTTGTCAATTTCAAGGATAGTCTATCTAGAGGAAAAACAAGATTAGCTATGTCCATGCTCCGAAAAACTAGCGATCTTATACGGGGTCAGCCGCCACTCAAATCGATTAGCAGTAGAATCCCAAACAAGGAAAAGAGGATTGGCAAAGATAGAGTAATAACAGCATGGACGGATACAGTTCATTATTAGTTACTTCCAACTACTTTCGAGTAATGATAAATTTGCTGCAGATATTAAGTCTTTCAGGTTGGTGATTGAACAACATCCAGCTGTCTATACCAAGAATATCTTTAGCTCACCTTTGCTCAAAAATATACAAAATATTTGTGTGGTGATGACAATACATACCTCTCAGAAAACTGTTTGCGTATTCTACCCATATGATTACAATCGATACGATATAGCAAACTAAGGCAGAGGACACGTTTGAGGGGAACCTATGGAGCGAAGGAGGGAGCGCACACCTCTAATCGTTGGTCGCAGGACCTACCTACTGCCCATGCACAGGAAGGTATAGGTGTCCTAGTAGGGGCATGCCGCCTAGGCCCTCATCATTGCGTCCTTCCCCGACGCACGGCAAAGAAGGAAGGGGGCGCACCTAGGGTAGGAGGCTAGGGCTAGCCGTTGGCCCCCTTGGGGTGCCATAGGGCTGGCTCCCCTCCCCGACCTATATATATGTGAGGATGGAGAGGGGCAACACACACCACAATCCCCAAGCCATGTGTGGCGGCCCCCTCTCCCTCTAGTTCTAGTTCCTCCTCTGTCCACGTCTGTTGTGCTTGGCGAAGCCCTGCGGATAGTTTCACCACCACCGTCACCAGTCGTCGTGCTGCTAGAACTCATCTACTACTTCGCCTCTCTTGCTGGATCGAGAAGGCAAGGACGTCATCAGCTGTACGTGTGCTGAACGTGGAGGTCTCATACGTTAGATTCTTGATCGAGACGGACATGAAGGTGTATGACTACATCAACCATGTTTGATAAACGCTTCCGCTTAGCGATCTACAAGGGTATGTAGATGCTCTCCCTCTGTCGTAGCTATGCATCTCCATAGATATACATTGCGTGTGCGTAGATTTTTTTGTTTTCCATGCAACGATCCCCAACAATGGTATTAGAGCCAGGTCTATGCGTAGATGATATGCACGAGTAGAACACAAAGGAGTTGTGGGCAGTGATGTTCATATTGCTTCCCACCAATGTCTTATTTTGATTCGGCAGCATTGTGGGAGGAAGCGGCTCAGACCAACCTTACATGTCCACGTACATGAGAATAGTTCCACCGACTAACATGCAACTTGGTTTGCATAAAGGTGACTGGTGGGTGTGTGTTTCTCCCACTTTAGTTGAATCTAATTTGACTATGGTGGTCCTTGCAGAAGGTTAAATAGAAACCATTGTGTTTTTGCATAGGTAAGAACGGTTCTAGCTAGTTTCCCGTAGCAGCCACGTAAAACTTGCAACAACAAAGTAGAGGACGTCTAACTTGTTTTTGCAGGGCATGTTATGATGTGATATGGTCAAGATGTGATATGATATATGTTGATGTATGAGATGATCATGTTTTGTAATAAGTTTACGACTTGCATGTCGATGAGTACGACAACTGGCAGGAGCCTTTGGGTTGTCTTTAATTATTGTATGACTTGTGTGTCAATCACTTAGCGCCATGTAATTGCTTTACTTTATCGCTATGCATTAGCAATAGTTGTAGAAGCAATAGTTGGCGAGATGACCCCAATGCAACGATGGAGATCAAGTTGTCTCACCGGCGACGATGGAGATCATGCTGTTGCTTTGGAGATGGAGATCAAAAGCACAAGATGATGATGGCCATATCATGTCACATTTTTGATTGCATGTGATGTTTATCCTTTATGCATCTTATTTTGCTTAGAATGACGGTTGCATTATAAGATGATCCCTTCACTTAATTTCAAGATAAAAGTATTCTTCCTAAGTATGCATCGTTGCTAAACTTCATCGTTTCGAAGCACCTCATGATGATCGGGTGTGATAGACTCTATGTTCACATATAACGGGTGTAAGCCAGCTTTGCACATGCAGAATACTTGGGTTGAACTTGACGAGCCTAGCACGTACAGACATGGTCTCGAAACACTAAAGACCGAAAGGTCGAACGTGAGTCATATAGTAGATATGATCAACATGGAGATGTTCACCATTGAAGACTACCCCATCTCATGTGATGATCGGACATGGGTTAGTTGATTTGGATTATGTATCACTTAGACAACTTGAGGGATATTGATTTAAGTGGGAGTTCATTAGTAATTTGATTATTTGAACTAAAATTTATCATGAACTTAGTCTAATAGTTTTTGCAAATCTATGTTGTAGATCAATGGCCCGTGCTACCGTTCCCTTAAATTTTAATGCGTTCCTAGAGAAAGCTAAGTTGAAAGATGATGGTAGCAACTACATGGACTGAACCCATAACATAAGGATTATCCTCATTGCTACACAGAAGAATTATGTCCTTGATGCACCACTAGGTGACAGACTTGCTGCAGGAGCTGATGCAGATGTTATGAACATTTGGCAAGCTTGATCTGATGACTACTCGATAGTTCAGTGTGCCATGCTTTACGGCGTGGAACGCCCCAGAGCATATGAGATGTTCCAAGAGCTGAAGTTGATATTTCAAGCTAATGCTCAGGTTGAGAGATATGAAGTCTCGAACAAGTTCTTTCGCTATAAGATGGAGGAGAACAGTTCTGCCAGTGAGCACATACTCAAAATGTCTGGGTACCACAACCACTTGACTCAGCTTGGAATTGATCTTCAAGTTCATAGTGTTATTGACATAGTTCTTTAGTCACTGCCACCAAGCTACAAAGGGTTCGTGATGAACTATAATATGAAAAGGATGACAAAAATGATTCCCGAGCTCTTCGCGATGCTGAAATCGGCAGAGGTAGGGATCAAGAAAGAGCATCAAGTGTTGATGGTAACAAGACCACCAATTTTAAGAAAAAAGGCAAGTGAAACAAAGGGAAGTTCAAGAAGACTGACAAGCAAGCTGCTGGTCCTGTGAAGAAGCCAAAAGCTGGACCCAAGCCTGAAACTGAGTGCTTCCACTACAAAGGAAATGGTCACTGGAAGCGAAACTGCCCCAAATACCTAGTAGATAAGAAGGATGGCAAAGTGAACAAAGGTATATTTGATATACATTTTATTTATGTGTTCCTTACTAATGCTCATAGTGGCGCTTGGTTATTTGATACTGGTTCAGTTGCTCATATTTGTAACTCGAAACAGGAGCTGCGGAATAAACGAAGATTGGTTAAGAACGAGGTGACGATGCACGTCGGAAATGGTTCCAAGGTTGATGTGGTCACCGTCGGCACGCTACCTCTACATCTACCTTTGGGATTAGTTTTAGATATGAATAATTGTTATTTGGAGCCAGCGTTGAGCATGAACATTATATCTGGATCTTCTTTATTGTGAGACAGTTATTCATTTAAGTTAGAAAATAATGGTTGTTCTATTTATATGAGCAATATCTTTTATGGTCATGTACCTTTAATGAATGGTCTATTCTTGTTGAACCTCGATCGTAGTGATACACATATTCATAATATTGATGCCAAAAGATGGAAAGTTGATAATGATAGTGCAACATACTTGTGGCACTTCTGTTTAGGTCATTTTGGTGTAAAACGCATGAAGAAACTCCATGCGGATGGACTTTTGGAATCACTTGATTATGAATCATTTGATACTTGTGAACCATACCTCATGGGTAGGATGACTAAAACTCTGTTGTTTGGAACAATGGAGAGAGCTAATAACTTTTTGGAAATAATACATACTGATGTATGCGGTTCGGTGAGTGTTGAAGCACGCGGCGGGTATCATTATTTTCTAACCTTCATAGATGATTTGAGCAGGTATGGGTATATCTACTTGATGAAACACAAGTCTGAAACATTTGAAAAGTTCAAAGAATTTCAGAGTGAAGTGGAGAATCATCGTAACAAGAAAATAAAGTTTCTACGGTTTGATCGCGGAGGTGAATATTTGAGTTACGAGTTTGGCCTTCATTTAAGACAATGTGGAATTGTTTCACAACTCACGCCACCTGGAACACCATAGCGCAATGGTGTGTCCGAACGTCATAACCGTACTATATTAGATATGGTGCATTCTATGACGTCTCTTACCGATTTGCCGCTATCATTTTCGGGTTATGCATTAGAGACATCCACATTCACTTTAAATAGGGCACCGTCTAAATCCGCTGAGACGACACCGTATGAACTATGGTTTGGCAAGAAACCTAAGCTATCATTTCTTAAAGTTTGGGGATGCGACACTTATGTCAAAATGCTTCAACCTGATAAGCTCGAACCCCAAGCGGAGAAGTGCGTCTTCATAGGATACCCTAAAGAAACTATTGGTTATACCTTCTACCACAGATCCGAAGGCAAGATCTTTGTTGCTAAGAATGGGTCATTTCTAGAGAAGGAGTTTTTCTCGAAAGAAGTGAGTTGGAGGAAAGTAGAACTTGATGAGATAATTGTACCTTCTCTTGAATTGGAAAGTAGCACATTAGAGAAAACTGTTCCCGTGATGCCTACACCAACTAGAGAAGAAGCTAGTGATGATGATCATGAAACTTCAGATCAAGTTACTACAGAACCTCGTAGGTCGACCAGAACACGTATCGCACCAGAGTGGTATGATAATTCTGTCCTAGAAGTCATGTTGTTAGACAACGGGAACTTGCAAACTATGAAGAAGCTATGATGAGCTAGATTCTAACAAATGGCTTGAGGCCATGAAATCTAAGATAGGATCCATGTATGAGAACAAAGTGTGGACTTTGGTGGACTTGCCCGATGATCGGCAAGCCATTGAGACTAAATGGATCTTCAAGAGGAAGATGGACGTTGATGGTAATATTACTGTCTACAAAGCTCACTTATCGCAAAGGTTTTCGACAAGTTCATGGAGTTGACTATGATGAGACTTTCTCACCCATAGTGATGCTTAAGTCTATCAGAATCATGTTAGCAATTGCCGCATTTTATGATTATGAAATCTGGCAAATGGACGTCAAAACTGCATTCCTTAACGGATTCTTAAAGAAGAGTTGTATATGATGCAACGAGAAGGTTTTGTCGATGCTAAAGGTGCTAGCAAAGTGTGCAAGCTCCAACGATCCATCTATGGATTGGTGCAAGTATCTCGGAGTTGGAATATACGCTTTGATAAGGTGATCAAAGCATTTGGTTTTATACAAACTTACAGTGAAGCCTGTATTTACAAGAAAGTGAGTGGGGGCTCTGTAGCATTTCTAATATTATATGTGGATGACATATTACTGATTGGAAATGATATAGAATTTCCGGATAGCATAAAAGGATATTTGAATAAGAATTTTTCAATGAAAGACCTTGGTGAAGCTGCTTACATATTGGGCATCAAGATCTATAGGGATAGATCAAGACGCTTAATAGGACTTTCACAAAGCACATACCTTGACAAAGTTATGAAGAAGTTCAAAATGGTCCAGTCAAAGAAAGGGTTCTTACCCGTGTTGCAAGGTGTGAAATTGAATCAAACTCAAAGTTTGACCACGCCAGAAGATAGGGAGAGAATGAAAGTCATTCCCTATGCCTCAACCATAGGTTCTATAATGTGTACCAGACCTGATGTGTGCCTTGCCATAAGTCTGGCAGGGAGGTACCAAAGTAATCTAGGAGTGAATCACTGGATAGTGGTCAAGAATATCCTAAAGTACCTGAAAAGGACCAAGGGTATGTTTCTTGTTTATGGAGGAGACGAAGAGCTCATCGTAAAGGGTTACGTCGATGCTAGCTTCGACACAGATCTGGATGACTCTAAGTCACAAACCAGATACATATTTAAATTGAATGGTCGAGCTGTTAGTTGGTGCAGTTCCAATCAGAGCGTCGTGGCGGGATCTACATGTGAAGCGGATTACATAGCTGCTTCGGAAGCAGCGCATGAAGGAGTCTGGATGAAGGAGTTCATATTCCATCTGGGTGTAATACCCAATGCATCGGGTCCGATGACAATCTTTTGTGACAACACTTGAGAAATTGCCTTAGCCAAGGAGTCCAGGTTTCACAAGAGAACCAAACACATCAAGCGACGCTTCAACTCCATTCGTGAAAAGGTCAAGGATGGAGACATAGAAATTTGTAAAATACATGCGGATCTGAATGTGGCAGACTCGTTGACTAAACCTCTTCCATGGGTAAAACATGATCAGCACGAGACTCCATGGGTGTTAGATTCATTCCTATGTAATCTAGATTATTGACTCTAGTGCAAGTGGGAGACTGTTGGAAATATGCCCCAGAGGCAATAATAAAGTGGTTATTTTTATATTTCCTTAATCATGATAAAGGTTTATTGTTCATGCTATAATTGTATTGATCGGAAACTTAAATACATGTGTGAATACATAAACAAATGCCAAGTCCCTAGTAAACCTCTACTGGACTAGCTCGTTGAGAAAAAGATGGTTAAGGTTTCCTGACCATAGACATGAGTTGTCATTTGATAACGGGGTCATGTCATTAGGAGAATGGTGTGATGGACAAGACCTATTTGTTAGCTTAGCATATGATCGTTTAGTTTATTGCCACTGCTTTCTTAATGTCAAATACATATTCCTTCGACCATGAGATCATGCAACTCTAGGATATCAGAGGAATACCTTGTGTGCTATCAAACATCACTTGTAACTAGGTGATCATAAAGGTGCTCTACAAGTGTATCCGAAGGTGTCTGTTGAGTTGGCGTGAATTAAGATTGGGATTTGTCACTCCGTATGATGAAGAGGTATCTCTGGGCCCTCTGGTAATACATCATCACAAGAAGTTTGCAAGCAAAGTGACTAAGGAGTTAGTTACAAGATGTTGTATTACGGAACGAGTAAATAGACTTGCCGGTAACGAGATTGAACTAGGTATGGAGATATCGACGATCAAATCTCGGGCAAGTAACAAACCGACAAACAACGTGAACTATGTATTTTGTCATAAAGGTTTGACCAATAAAGATCTTCGTAGAATATGTAGGAACCAATATGGGTATCTAGGTCCAGCTATTGGTTATTGACCAGAGAAGCGTCTCGTTCATGTTTGCATCATTCTCGAACCCATAGGGTCCGCATGCTTAATGTTTGTTGACGATATAGTACTATATGAGTTATGTATGTTGCTGACCGAATGTTGTTCGGAGTCCCGGATGTGATCACGGACATGACGAGGAGCCCCAGAATGGCTTGGAGGTAAAGATTGATATATAGGATGATAGTATTTGGTCTCCGGAAGAGTTTTGGAATGCACTGAATATTTATCGGATCACCGAAACGGGTTCTGGAAGGCCACAGGGAGTTATTGGGCCAAACAGGCCAACGAGGGGAGCACACCAGCCCACAAAGAGGCTGGCGCACCCCACCTCATGGCCACTGGCCCTAGTGAAGGAAGGACGAGGGCCGTCCCCCTCTTGCCTTCTCTTCCACATGCTAAGAAAGGAAAGGAGGGGGCGCTTCCCCTCCTGCCTTCTCCCCACACGCCAAGAAAGGAAAGGGGGGCACGCCCAGGGCAGGCGCCGGCCCCCTTGGGGTGCGCCTAGGTCTGCCTACCCTCCTGTTCCACCTATATATATATATGAGAGAATGGGAGGGGGCGCCCCTCTCCCTCTAGTTGGTTCTCCGCTCTAAACCGCTGTGCTTGGCGAAGCCCTACGGAATAGTTTCACCATCACCGTCACCACGCCGTCGTGCTACCGAAACTCATCTACTACTTCACCCCTCTTGCTGGATCAAGAAGGCGGGGACATCATCAAGCTGAACGTGTGCTGAACGCGGAGGTGCCGTGCGTTCGGTGCTTGATTGGAATGGATCGTGAAGGTGTACGACTACATCAACCACGTTGATAAACACTTCTATGTAGATGCTCTTCCTCTCTCATAGCTATGCATCTCCATAGATAGATCTTGCGTGTGCGTAGATTTTTTTTGTTTTCTATGCAATGTTCCCCAAGACTCATGTTCCTAGGAACAAGGGTGCTATTTCTAGTAGCAACAACGAAGATCTTAAAATGATTAGAGTTCACCCAAATTTCATAGATTTGATTAAGGAACCAATCTATAAAAATACGTCTCTTGACTTTGTTCCCATGAGTGTGATTATCAAAAATTTATATGCTAGAACTCATAGAGATTATGATTGTGTGATTGAGGAGTTGGAAACTAAAGATGACAACACTTGAATCTATGCATTATGCCTAGCTAGGGGCATAAAACGATGGCGCTTCTTGCGAGGCAACCCAATGAATATAATATTTCTTTTCTCTTTTTCTTTCTGTTTTTGTGTGTTGACACAATTATGCTACTATTATGATTTTGTTTTATGTTTTACTTAGTGTTTGTGCCAAGTAAAGCCTTTAGAATCATGTTGGGCGATAATTGATTTGATCTTCTTGGAAAATAGAAACTTTTGCATTCGGTAGCAGAATTGGTAAAAATCATAGAAGCGTGATAAAATTCTGATTTTTTACACAAGATTTATATACAAATTGCCTACGTTTTCCTAATTTTTTAGAAGTTTTGGAGTTATAGAAGTATGGTTGAAGTCCAGATTACTACAAACTGTTTTATTTGTGACAGATTCTGTTTTCATTGCATTGTGTGCTTATTTTGATGAATCTATGGATTGTATCGGGGGGGGGGGGAGGTATAAGCCACGGTAAAGTTAGAATACAGTAGGAATAGTTCAATAATAAAATGTGAATGGGTTTGCAATAGTACTTAAACTGGTGATTTGCTTTAGGTTTTTGTTAAGTTTTGTGTGATTGAAGTTTTCATGTTTTGGGTGAGATCACGATGGATGAAGGAATAAGGAGTGAAAAGAGCCTAAGATTGGGGATGCCCATGGCACCCCAAGGTAATATTAAAGGAGAACCAAGAAACTAAGCTTGGGGATGCCTCGGAAAGCATCCCCTCTTTCTTCTACGACCATCAGTGATTTTACTTGGAGCTATATTTTTATTCATCACATATCATGAGTTTTGCTTGGAGCGTCTTGTATTATATGAGTCTTTGCTTGTTTTGCTTTTTAGTTTGTAACAATCATCCTTGCTGGACACACCTATTTGAGAGAGCCATAATTATGCTATAATTTGTTAGAATTTCTTTATGTGCTTCACCTAATTTTTTTGAGCTATGGAATTGCTCTAGTGCTCCACTTATATCTTTTTGAGCATGGTGGTTGTTTAATTTTTTTGAAGAAATACTCTCATGCTTCACTTATATTATTTTGAGAGATGAAAATTTTGAAGAAATATTTATGCTCATGTTCTTCACTTAAATTTGTTTGAGAGCTTGTTATAAGCAATGGTAATATATGAAACTAGTCCCAAAGTGATAGATATTCAAGAGGGATAATAAAAACTATTATGAAGATCATTGGATATTAAAACACGATTCCTTGCAAACCCATGAAGATCATTGGTATATTAAAGTGATATGGAGATAATAATATGTGAGTCATGTTGGTGAGTAATTATGCTTTAGTAAGAATATCTGTGTTAAGGTATGTGATTCCCTATGCAAGCACGAAAGTCAATAGTTATGCAATGAAGTTACATCCTACTTGTGGTGCATTATTCGGTGTTAGTTATGTTTAATGCTCGCTTATGGTCATTTTTTCTTCTTGGTTGGTTGCTTCTCAATCTATTTGCTAGCCTTCCCTTGTACTAAGCGGGAATACTGCTTGTGCATCCAAACTCCTTAAACCAAGTTGTGCCAAATGAGTCTGCTATACCTACCTATATGCGGTATTTACATGCCATTCCAAGCAAATTTGTATGTGCCAACTCTAATTTTCAAAATGAATTTCCTTTTTGTGTGCCCGTACTGCTCATGAAGCGGTAGGGGGTGTCCAATATTCTTCCATGCTAGCTAGATGTGTTATTCTCAAGATGAGTGTTTATTCACTTGTCATTGCACAAGAGTGTGGCCGGTAATAGGGATGCCTAGTCCCAAATTGAAAAAGAAATTTACTTTATGTTGTCAATAATAAATTCCTTGGAAAGTGTCAATATGGAAGGAACGCGTGGATACGGCTAGCCATGGATTATGAAAGAATGGTGGAAAAAGGAATAAACTTTATTTATGTTTGGGAACCGCCTATGATGTATCTAGCATGGAAAGTATTGGGAATTCTCGGTCGTTTTTGTTGACGGGAAAAACATGTCTCTCAAAACAATTTTATCTCTCAATTTAAGCTTTGAGCTCTGGCACCTCTACAAATCTCTGCTTCCCTATGCGAAAGGCCTATCTATTTACTTTTATGCAATTTTTATTTTTATTGAGTCTCCATCTTCTCTTATAAAAGAACCAACTAGGGAGCACTATTATCATACTTGTGCATTGGATGTAGCTAATATTTGAGTGTGTTTCATGAATGGATCAATGCTTGAGCATAATGGGGTAGGGATAGCTTTCTTTAGCGTTGATATTTTGAAAGACATGGTTGCTGATTGATATGCCTGAGTATTGTGGTCTTCATGTCAAATTATAGACTATTGCTTTGAATCGTCCAAAGTCCAAATGTCCATGCTACAAAAAAAGAATATGTGATAAATATGATGGGTAGCATTCCACATAAAAAATTCTGTTTTTTTCATTTACCTACTCGAGGGCGAGTAGGAATTAAGATTGGGGATGCTGATACGTCTCCAACGTATCTATACTTTTTTATTCTTCCATGCTATTAAAGTATCATTCTTGGATCTTTTATACTCATTTACTAGCAACTTTATATCATTTTTGGGGACTAATCTATTGACATAGTGCCCAGTGCCCGTTGTTGTTTTTTGCTTGTTTTTTTACTTCACAGAATATCAATACCAAGCGAAGTCCAAATGCCATGAAACTTTTTGGAGAATTTTTTTGCCCAGAAGACACCCAGGAGGCTCAAAGAAGTGCACCAGAGGGGGCCCGTGGGGCCCACTAGGCACCAGTGTGCGCCAGGCCCCCCAGGCATGCCCTGGTAGGTAGTGGGCCTCATAGAAACCCCATCCACCGACCGCTGGCTCTATAAATACTCTAAAATCTCAAAAACCCTAGGGGAGTTGAGAAAACACAATTCCAGCCGCCACAAGTTCTAAAACAACGATATCCAATCTAGAGGCCTTCTCCGAGACTCTGCCGGAGGGGTCAACACTCATGGAG
This sequence comes from Triticum urartu, assembly GCF_003073215.2. NCBI lineage: Eukaryota > Viridiplantae > Streptophyta > Magnoliopsida > Poales > Poaceae > Triticum > Triticum urartu. The sequence continues at coordinate 215,763,756 of NC_053026.1, forward strand.
GGGTTCTTCATCATCACCCTTGCCCCTCCGATGATGCGTGAGTAGTTCACCATAGACCTACGAGTCCATAGGCAGTAGCTATATGGCTTCTTCTCTCTTTTTGATCTTCAATAAAATTTTCTCCTCGATGTTCTTGGAGATCTATTTGATGAAATGACTTTTTGCGGTGTGTTTGTTGGGATCCGATGAATTGTGAGTTTATGATCAGATCTATCCATGAATATTATTTGAGTCTTTGTTGAACTCTCGTATGCATGATTGTTATAGCCTCGTATTTCTTCTCCGAAACTTTGGTTTGGTTTGGCTAACTAGATTGATTTTTACCATGGGAAGAGGTGCTTTGTGATGGGTTCAATCTTGCGGTGCTCAATCTCAGTGACAGAAGGAGACATGACATGAATGTATCATTGCCATTAAGGATAAAAATATGGGGTCTATTCCCACATGAATAGATCTTGTCTACATCATGTCATCATTCTTGTTACATTACTCCGTTTTTCCATGAACTTAATACACTAGATGCATGCTGGATATTGGTCGATGTGGAGAGTAATAGTACTAGATGCAGGCAGGAGTCGGTCTACTAATCTTGGACATGATGCCTTTATACATGATCATTGCCTTGGATATCGTCATAATTATTTGCTCTTCTGGTAATTGCTCAACAGTAATTTGTTTACCCACCGTATGCTATTTTCTCGAGAGGAGCCTCTAGTGAAATCTATGACCCTAGGGTCTATTTCCTATCATATTATTTTTAGATCTGTTAATCCAAAAATCCAAAAATACCTTGCTGCACTTTTTCTTTATTTATTTTATTTTGGTTTTTTTGCTAGATCTATTTATCCAATCTCATACAATTTAATCTATCTCAATAGCAAGGAGGGATTGACAATCCCTCTCACGCGTTGGATTGCAAGTTTTTGTTATTTGTGTATACCTGCTGTTTACATAGTGTTTCTTGGTTCTCCTACTGGATTGATAACCTTGGTTTCATTACTAAGGGAAATACTTACCGTTGTTGTGGTGCATCATCCTCTCCTCTTTGGGGAATTACCAACGCAGATACAAGCAATCAGCATCATTAGCAAGTGGTCACTGTAGCTAACCTCTTGGGGTGTTACAAATCTCCTACGGTACAAGAAATCTCGTCCCGAGATTTAAGAGGTAGAGTTAAGGGGAAAGGTTTGGTTACAAAATTCTAACGGATCTTCTGCTTCTTGTTGCTCTCATTGAAGAGGTTGATCCATTAAGTTGATGTCTTCATTTCGCTGCATCGGGGCATCATGATGAAGTCGTCATCGCTTCAGAATCTCCATCGTACTCTCGAATAGGACAAGAGGGTAAAACTTTATAGAGACATATGTTTGGAAGGACCGACATCCGATAATTATCTCAGGGAAGGAGATTTTAGAAGCACTAGGGAACATATCGAGAGTGATATAAGGAGGTTCAGCAATTTTCAACCAGGTAGGCATCCAGCTGATGCCTAAAATAGATGATGAAGGGGTTCAAAGCAATAAAGAATAACGTTGCACCTGATACCGGAATCAAACATGGTAAGGAAATTAGCTCATGAATTACATACAAAGCCAAGTGCAAATGATACTTCAGAATCAAAGATGTATAGGAGAGTCAGGTTTTGATCCCATGGAACTGTGGTTAGTGTGGATTAAGTGTACGAAGGGCGGTGACATCTTGCACGATCATGATATCAAGGCATGTAAGAGGATAGTTTGTCAATTATGTTGGTAACAACGTTTGTACCAAGGGCGGGGAACAAAGAGAACCATTTTCCTGCTTGTTGAAACAAGGCGAACCAATAGGCAAAGTTCTCGTCCACCGGTGGTTACCGGAATGTGATCAACAATAGTAACAGGGTTTTACTTGATAGGGTTGTACTTGGGGGGTGTTTACATAAGCAGGGAATTGTCACTGCCCAGGTAAGTTTGATTACAAGAAAGGTTTAACAAACGAATGGAAAAGAAAATATGATTATCAGATTAAACAGACCAATGGAAAGGAAAATGTGTGTATACACAAGTTTTAGGTGTATATCCTTTTCAAGAGCAAGCAGAGCAGGATAATCATGACATGTCAACAAGTGTATAACCCTTTAGGTAAAGGGGTAAGGAAATCATGAGGTTTACCCATACAATGGTGTTTGGATAATTGATCAAGAAACATTTAGCATTATCCTTCCAATGTTCTTGTTGATATTCAGAGTACCACAATCATGCTTCGAGGTAGCAATAATATGGTGTTTCAAGTAAGGGTTGGGATTGAAGATCACCAGAAATACACAAGGATCAATTTCAGGAATAGCAAGGAAAACAAGGTATAAGCAAAACATGACCAAGTCTGTGTTGGCAAGAAGGCAAGGGTATTGTCGATGGTAACACAAATCATAGAGGGAAAAGGATGATATTTCTCATCATGAACTCAATTGACATCTCGAAAGAGGTCAAAATGTTGACGGTGATCACGACACATTTTTTCAAGAGGTTTCAAGAGGATGCAAGCAAACAATGATGACATCAAGCAAGGGAATGATGAAGTGGAAAGTTATGGGAACAACGGATAAGATGCAAGCTCAAAATCGGAGCTGCTTTTCAAGACAACAAAATGATGTTGAAAACTCAACGTAAGCCTTGCTCAGAGTCTGAATAATTTGTGTGCCAAAGGGGGACGAGGTAGCACAATCTAATATAACATGATAAGGATGTAGCCGATAGTCTAGAAATGACAATATTGAGTTAAAACATCGCAGCAACAAATTACTATGGGTATTGAATTGCAGTGCGGATTCGACTCACTAACCGGTGTTCTCGGTTGACAACAACCTAGAACCCGGGGAGTGAATATGATAGGGAAAGGTATTACTTCATCAAAAATTCATAAGATGTAGGGCAATGGCATGATGTCCTCGAGATACCAGGGGGTAATACTCGAAGGTAGAACATAATAGAAGCTTAACTAGGTTGTTGACTGATACGTCCATTTTGCATCATGCTTTTATATCGATATTTATTGCATTATGGACTGTTATTTCACTTTATGTCACAATACTTATGGCTATTCTCTCTTATATTACAAGGTTTACATAAGGAGGGAGAATACCGGCAGCTGGAATTCTGGGCTGGAAAAGGAGCAAATATTAGAGACCTATTCTGCGCAACTCCAAAAGTCCTAAAACTCCACGGAATGTCTTAAAATAAATAAAGGAAAATCCTCACCAAAGATGAAGGCCAGGGGGCCCACACCCTGCTCACGAGGGTGGGGGCGCCCCCTAGGGTGCGCCCCCTACCTCGTGGGCCCCCTGGTGGCTCTCCGACGTCCATCTTCTCCTATATGAAGTCTTTCGATGAGAAAAAAAGAAGAAGGAACCTTTCGGGACGAGACTCCGCTGCCACGAGGCGGAACCTTGGCGGATCCAATCTAGAGCTCCGGCAGAGCTGTTCTGCCGGGGATACTTCCCTCCGGGAGGGGGAAATCATCACCATCATCATCACCAATGCTTCTCTCATCGGGAGAGGGCAATCTCCATCAACATCTTCATCAGCACCATCTCATCTCCAAACCCTAGTTCATCTCTTGTATCCAATTCTTGTCTCAAAGTCCGGGATTGGTGCTAGTAGGTTGCTAGTAGTGTTGATTACTCCTTGTAGTTGATGCTAGTTGGTTTATTTGGTGGAAGATCATATGTTCAGATCCTATATGCATATTATTACCCCTCTGATTATGAACATGAATATGCTTTGTGAGTAATTACGTTTGTTCCTGAGGAGAAGGGAGAAGTCTTGCTATTAGTAGTCATGTGAATTTGGTATTCGTTTGATATTTTGATAAGATGTATGTTGTCTAGCCTCTAATGGTGTTATGTGAACGTCGACTACATAACACTTCACCATTATTTGGGCCTAGAGGAAGGCATTGGGAAGTAATAAGTAGATGATGGGTTGCTAGAGTGACAGAAGCTTAAACCCTAGTTTATGCGTTGCTTCGTAAGGGGCTGATTTGGATCCATATGTTTCATGCTATGGTTAGGTTTACCTTAATACTTTTGTTGTAGTTGCGGATGCTTGCAATAGAGGTTAATCATAAGTGGGATGCTTGTTCAAGTAAGAACAGCACCCAAGCACCGGTCCACCCACATATCAAATTATCAAAGTATCGAACGTGAATCATATGAACGTGATGAATACTAGCTTGACAATATTCCCATGTGTCTTCGGGAGCGCTTTTCCTATTATAAGAGTTTGTTCTGGATTGTCCTTTGCTACAAAAAGGATTGGGCCACCTTGCTTCACCTTATTTACTTTTGTTACTTGTTGCTCGTTGCAATTTATCCCGTCACAAAACTATCTGTTACCACTTATTTCAGTACTTGCAGAGAATACCTTGCTGAAAACCACTTATCATTTCCTTCTGCTCCTCGTTGGGTTCGACACTCTTAATTATCGAAAGGACTATGATAGATACCCTATACTTGTGGGTCATCATTGACATGTTACGACAAATACTTTAACCTTGTCGAAAAATAGACGAGGCATGGGAATGGAGTTATCAATATGAGGTCAGCATGGTCAAACCATAACTACATGGAATCAAGTTAAGGACACCGAAATAATTATACAAATGGATAATTAATTTTGCAAGAAGCTTCCGTGATGGTCTACATCATTTCCATGGGCATGAACACAAAGTTCAAGGTCGACTCCCACTTCATCAATGCATAACCTTCCATTTACTTATCGCTTTTGAAGAATTTGTAGTGTTGGAATTTTATCTGGTGTAACACCCAGTAGAGTATGACCCATGGAAGTTTCCAGGTTCACATAGATTAGGGGAGGCATTGGTTGAACTCATCAAGGCATCTTAGGAACATATACCACAAACTTCAAGATTAAATAACACAAGCTCGATACTAGAGCATGGTTGGCAAAAAGGATAGGATACAATTTACCAAAGGCATTGTGTATGAGGGGAGGAACTCACAATAAATTTGAATGTGAAGGACACTGTCAGATAATAACCCAGGAATGGGTCTAGCAGTCCACAACAGAGCTGATGTGAGTACTGGTGCTCAATCAGAGGAAGAAAGAATGCAAAGGCACCAGATTATAGAAACATCTAAATAATTCGATGCTTAATTACAAAGAAGTTATGATTTCCAGATTGGAGGATTAGAAGCAGATGCTCTGATCAAATATAAGTAAGTTGAATAGACTTGGAGGCGCAATTGATCAAGGTTTGATTGGTCATGAACCATCTCATATCAGGAATGACTCTTGACCCGGAAGGATAATTTCTAAGGATTAAGTATTCGCAAACATATTGAATCAATAGACTCAGAATGACAATGACAAAGGAAGATAATGAATATTGCTAGACACATGGAGTTAACCATGATGCAGGTAGGCAAGACTCTCAAGAGCAATAGATTGCAGATGTTTCTCAGAAGATTGGTAGCATTACGAAGTATTTTTTCAAACACATGAACAATGGGGATGAACGAATTCCCCGGTAAGGGTGAGTAATTATTTGTAGGAGTATTCATGCAAAAAGGAGCTGCAAGGCAGTAGACACAAAGGATTCCCGAGAGAAGGAGAGTATTTCGGGGAATCTTGTAATATCAAGAGCAATTGGGAATGAATGTATGAATGGTAAGTGTATGTGGTTATCCATAAAGATATATCAGTGGTAGGGAATTGCAAAGGCGGTGGGTACAAGGGTCTCAGGAAAACATCGAAGAGTATCTTCAGAATCTTCCGGTGAATCAAGCGGTCATCTAGAATGAAGAGCTCTCCAAGAGGAAGTATTTACGAGAACCTAGAGTATGAGTTAGTAAATCTTTTACCCGAAAAGATGAGAGATCATAATCCCAGAGTAAAGGTGTAGAATAAAAGATCCTAAACCCACCCATTTGCGATGTGGGCCCATAAGCCACACACCAGTGTTAGTAAAATAGTGTTTCAAACACTAGACTCAACTTCGGCCAAGGAGTTCGAAAGGGGCTTCCTACAGGCAGTCGGCTCTGATACCAACTTGCGACGCCCTTGACTTAATCATGCACTAATTATACACGCCAATGCGCATGATCAAGATCAGAGACTCATGGGAATATATCACAACACAACTTTAGACACAAAATAAAGTCATAAAACTTTATATTACAAGCCAGGGCCACAAAGGCTCGAATACATAAGTCAGCGGAAGCAACAACATCTAAGTGCAGACATAAGATAATAAGTTTGCCTTAAGAAGGCTGAGCAAAACAACAACATCTAGATCGAAAAGGCGCATGCCTCATGCCTGGGAGCCTCCTAACTACTCCTAGTCGTCAATGGTATCCACATAGTAGTAGGCTCCGTCGGGGTAGTAGTAGTCGTCAGCGGGATTAGCTAGCTCCTAGGCTCTGTCATCTGATGCAGCAATAGGCTAAAGGGAAAAAGGTAGCAAAGCAACTGTGAGTACTCATCCAAAGTACTCGCAAGACTTACATCATATCTATACTAAGTATGCATTGGTATCAATGAGAAGGGGCTGTATCTGTGGACTATACTGCAGAAATGCCAGAATAGAAGGCAACACCAAGCCTAATGAAGACTAGGCTCTTGCAGCGTCGTGCAATAACATATGAGAGTAGAGTAACATATCATATAGTGATAAGTATAGTTTAGTAACGCCCTGAGATCCTTCCTCGACTCCCAACGAGAAAGCGATCCCGGAGCCATCATATCCATTTAGTGTCACAAGTATCCAATTCTAGTTGTAGTAGATTGGGATACAACTCCAAGCCTCCATTATTGTGGAGATGACTATTCAAATAGATAAACTTCCCTAAAGGGGTGCACCAACTTACCCAACACGCTCGATTAACTCCGGTCGGACACACTTTTCTGGGTCATGCCCAGCCTCGGCTGATCGACACACCGTAGTCCTACCTTGACAGAGAGGCCACCACGCCGGTCTACATCCTAAATGCGAAGGGGTCATGGTCCAATCACCCTTTGCAATCTTCGTGTTGCGAACGCGGCTTGGAGCAGACCCACCCCCACAAGCGCATGTGGTTACCGTCCAACCGGGAGCATGCCACTCAACTTCTGACGTCTGAGATGTTTCGGAAGAACCGTATGACGTTGAGTGCCCATACTTATTCCTGCGTGGTGGTTAGTGTGAAAAGGCTAGAGGCCTACTCAGATCACATACTGAAACCCGTTAGTGTCTTGGGAGCGCACGGAGACGATCAGTGATCCTGTCGCCCCGTCTCACGGACTTATGACAAGGGCCAGGTGAGGGTGTCCTGAACTAAGGGCTCCTCGGGCGTCCGGCCTGTTATCCCTGGGCCGGACTGATGGGCTATGAAGACATGAAGGCCGAAGACTATACCTGTGTCCGGATTGGACTCTCCTTGGTGTGGAAGGCAAGCTTGGCAACCGACTATGAAGATTACTTCTTATGTAACCGACTCTATGTAAACCCTAGGTCCCCTCGGTGTCTATATAAACTGGAGGGGTTAGTCCGGAAAGGATAGATATACTCATTACCATAGTCATACAGGTTAGACTTGTAGGGTTTAGCCATTATGATCTCGTGGTAGATCAACTCTTGTAACACTCATATTCATCAAGATCAATCAAGTAGGACATAGGGTATTACCTCCATAGAGAGGGCCCGAACTTGGGTAAACATTGTGTCCCCCGTCTCCTGTTACCATCGATCCTAGATGCACAGTTCGGGACCCCCTACCCGAGATCCGCCGGTTTTGACACCGACATTGGTGCTTTCATTGAGAGTTCCACTGTGCCGTCAACGAAAGGTTCGATGGCCCCTTCAATCGTCTATAGTGACGCTGTCCAAGGAGAAACCTTCCTCCCCAGATAGATTTTCATGTCCGGCGGCTTCGTACTGCAGACCAACTCGCTTGGCCATCTGGAGCAGATTGATAGCTACGCCCCTGGCCACCAAGTCAGATTTGGAAGCTTGAACTACGTCGCGGATATCCGTGGAGACTTGATCTTCAATGGATTTGAGACCGCAACGATCGCTCCCCCTCGCCTCGATGAACATGACTTAAATCTGTCATTGGATCACATCTAGGAGATGGTCCCTGTTGCTGCAACGGCCTTAGAACCGGAGCAGATCGTGCCATCCGAGGCCACAGAGTCTGCGGCGTTGGAGCCGCACACGGACTCGGCACCCCGCAATATTTGCGTCAATGGAACTCAGGACTCGTCTCCGGCTATAAGTCCCGGACTGGGTACGCCTGCGGACACCGAGCTAGATCGGTTAACGATCTTCGAATTCAGCGCCGCAGACGTTTTTCAGCACTCACCTTTGGGCGATGTGCTAAACTCTTTAAAGAACCCGTCATTCACGGGAGACTCGCAGCCGAACTATGTCCGGCTCGAACTAGGGGCTAACGATGGACAATTTTGCTTCCCACCCGCCACCCACTTCATAGCTACCATCGAGGACTTAACCGACGTGCTAGATTATGACTCCGAAGACATCAACTGTATAGACGACGATGCTGATAAGGAGCAAGGCCAAGACCCGCAATTCACGAGATGTTGGACGGCCACCTCTTCATACGATGTGTACATGGTAGATACACCTAAAGAATCTAGCGACGATGACAAAGAAGACCCAGATGTGAATAAACCTTTTGAGACACAGTCCAAGCGCGGGTGCCCTAAACGCCGCTCTAAGCCACGCCGCTTAAAAGATGGCAACACTAGCCTCAGAGAAAATAGCACTCTGGGCGATGCCGAAAACAACAAAGACCCTGTTGGAGCAGCATTCGAACAGGAGGAACAAGACAATGAGCAAGCTAACCCTGATAAACAGGGCATGCCGAGCGACCTAGATGACGATAGTTATCGTCCACCCTCCGAGGATGAGGAGAGCCTCGGCAGCGAGGATTTCATCATGCCTGAGGCACCCCTAGAGCAGGATCACTTCAAGCGCCAGCTAATAGCTACTACAAGAAGCTTAAAGAAAAAGCAGCAGCTGCTCCATGTCGGTCAAGACCTACTCATTGACAAATGGACCGATGTCCTGGCAGCCGAAGAAAATGGACTCAAGCGCCCAGCCAAGAGTTACCCAAAGCGCAGACTGCTACCTCAGTTCGATGAGGAGGCACCAAATCCCATACTTCCCTCGCGTAATGCAGAATGACCACCATGCGGTTGGGATAGTGCGGCAGACCGACCACCCCGTGGTCGGGATAAAACGACAACTCGGGCGAACAACAGCCAGCCCCACCGCCTTGTAAAAATAGGGACAAAACAGCTTGGGACCATATATACGACCTTCGGCAGGATCTGGATAGTAGAGCAGGACACACCAGATCAATTTACGGATCGTGAGGATGCTTCCCGACCGGGGATGACGGCTACCTATTCGTACGTGACAAACCTAGTCACACCTGGGCCGATAACCGCAAACGGACTTCATCGGAGGTGCGCCGTGACGCGGCCCAATATATAGGCGCCGCACACCCTCTCTGCTTCACAGATGAGGTGCTGGATCACGAATTCCCCGAGGGGTTCAAACCCGCCAATATTGAATCATACGATGGAACAACCGATCCTGCAGTATGGATTAAGGACTTTATTCTCCACATCCACATGGCCCATGGAGACGACCTCCACGCGATCAAATACCTCCCACTAAAGCTCAAAGGGCCAGCTCGACACTGGCTAAATAGCCTGCCCAAAAATTCCATCGGCAGCTGGGAGGACTTGGAAGAAGCCTTCCTTGACAACTTCCAAGGAACATACGTCCGACCACCCGATGCCGATGACTTAAGCCACATAGTTCAACAACCTGGAGAATCAGCCAGAAAATTCTGGACTAGGTTCCTAACCAAAAAGAACCAGATCATTGACTGTCCGGATGCCGAAGCCCTAGCGGCCTTTAATCATAGCATCCGCGACGAATGGCTTACCCGCCACCTCGGCCAAGAAAAGCCGAGGTCCATGGCAGCCCTCACGGCACTTATGACCCGCTTTTGCGTGGGAGAAGATAGTTGGCTAGCTCGCAGTACAAACACAGCCAACGAAGCAGGCCCCTCCGAGGCCAAAAACAGCACCAGCAAGCTCCGGCGCAACGGACATAAACGCCGATGCAATGGCGATAACACCGATGACACTACAGTTCACGCCGGATTCAGTTGCTCCAAGTCTGTCCAGCGAAAGAAGCCCTATAAAAGGAACGGCGGAGGACCATCTAGCTTGGACCGCATACTCGATCGTCCGTGCCAGATACATGGCACCCCAGACAAACCGGCCAACCACACTAACAGACATTGCCGAGTCTTCAAGCAAGCCAGCAAGGTAAATAGCGGATATAAGGAAGAGGAATCACAGAGCGAGGACGAAGACGAGGAGCCCCGGCAGCCGTACACTGGGGGGCAGAAGAAATTCCCGCCTCAAGTCAAAACGGTGAACATGATATATGGTACACACATCCCCAAAAGGGAGCGCAAGCGAGCACTTAGGGTCGTTTATGCGGTTGTAAGTGCATCTAGTGCCCCTTAGTGATTTTGGTGTATTGAAGACTTGTAGGTTAAGGGACTAATGTGTTTATGAGTGTACACAGGTCTATAACTTTATGAGGAGTTTGATATTTACAGAGAAAGTCGACCCCTAAGCATGAAGTTCTTCGTCTGAAGACTTTGATATTCTGAAGACTTTGAAAGTGAAGAAATTGGTGTGACCTTGAAGACTTGGTATTCATTCAAGGAACATGAAGCGTGAAGACTTTTGTTTTTGTAGTTTCATTTTCTCTTTCTTGAGTCATAGGAAACACCGTACTGTTAAAGGGGGTCGAGGAAATACTAAGGAAAATTTCCATGTGATGCTCAACTCAAAATCCTACACATACCAATCCCTTCGAGTGAAGCCATTGGAAAAATCTCATACAGTTCAGTCAATTTCTTCAGTGACAGAGACGAAGTTCTTCTGGTCTCTGAGGAATTTGTTCTGATTGAGGAGTTAGGAATTCGCCAGTGTGGATTACCTACACAGTGAGGAACATGATAGCCCTGAGGATTTTGCTACTCAAAATTCCGACCGTTGCTGTGCTATGCGCCAGCTGTCCCATAATATCTATCCACCTAATGGTCATATCATTGAAGGGCATTTATGTCTTATCATGTCGGGATGCTCCCTAGGCTATAAATAGCCGCCCCCCTACAACCACTAGCTGGTTGGCTGCTCCGAGAGAAACTTACACTTGTCATTTGAGAGCAACCCATCCTCCGAGGACATTGAGCGAAAATCATCAAGTGAGGAAAAACCCAAACCAAAACCCAAACACCTACAAACCCCAAGTGATTGAGCATCACTGAAGAGATTGATCCTGCATGGATCCGACGCTTGTTACCTTTGAAGACTATGCTTCTTCCAGACGGTTAGGCGTCATGGTCTAGAGCATCCAAGAGGAATTGTGGATCGCCGAGTGACCAAGTTTGTGAAGGTTTGGAAGTCGCCTGAAGACTTACCACGAGTGATTGGGTGAGGTTTGTGTGACCTTAGCTCAAGGAGAATACGGTGAGGACTGGGTGTCCTGAGCTGCGTGTTCAGGACTGGGTGTCCGGGACTGTGTGTCCTCGAGTTTAAATACTCAGCCGCTCCAACCAGACGTACAACTGAGATAGCAGTTGGAACTGGTCTACCAAATCATTGTCTTCACCAAGCTTACGGGTTCTATTTCCTCAACTCTTTCATTTCCTCATAACTGTGTTGTGTGCTTGTTCATATCTATGTTTGAAGACTTTGACTGAAGACTTTCTCAATTTCCTCAGTTCAATTTCTTCAGTCTATTTGTCTTCATCTTGTGTTATCTTGTGCTTACGCTTCCTGTACTCTGAGTCTGTCTTCATTTCATCATGATGACTATGCTTGTACTCTGTTATGTCTACTTTTGAGTACTCATTCCGCTGCTAGTAGTTCTTCGGTAAGGAATTTCCTCACCGGCAAATTCCCCAGTAAAGAATTTCATAAAAATCGCCTATTCACCCCCTCTAGTCGATATAACGCACTTTCAGCGGTAGAGCCAATCGCCCCAAAATCCAACCCATGGTCATCATTCCCGATCACCTTTGATCGTCATGATCATCCAACTAGCATCCGTCATGGTGGTTCGGCCGCATTGGTACTCGACCCAATCATAGACGAATTCCACATGACACGAGTCCTAATGGACAGTGGTAGCAGCCTCAACCTGCTCTATCAAGATACAATACGCAAAATGGGCATTAATCCCTCACGAATTTAGCCCACGATAACTACTGATGAAGCTATGTACCTAGGGTCGGGTCATGGACCTGTCCCAACTGCCCTACCCGAGGACATCTCTAGAAGAAATCACCTTTCAATCGACTTGGAGGTGTTCCACTCGACAAACTCGAAGACACTCGACCAAGAAGCAATCACTCGACCAAGATCCAACCACTCGACGACCAGGAGACCTAAAGGCACTCCGCACGCTAACGGTCGGTTATTAAGTAGCTTTTATGGTCATCATAGCACTTTATTAGGGGCGTTATCAGTAATGCCCGACCTTAATGTATTTAAAACCCTGCACAACTGAGGGCCGGAGGGGTCCGACGAACTCTATATAAGCCACCCCCTCCTCAGTGTAAAGGGTTCGCACCCCTGTAATTCATACACGCATAATCCAGTCGACCGCCTCCGGGCTCCGAGACGTAGGGCTATTACTTCCTCCGAGAAGGGCCTGAACTCATAAACCTCGTGTGCTTACAACTACTCCATAGCTAAGATCTTGCCTCTCCATACCTACCCCCTACATTACTGTCGGACTTAGAACCACGACAGTTGGCGCCCACCATGGGGCGGGTGTTTTAGTGATTTGTTGGAGGAGTTGCGATCTTTTCCGATCCAAATCATCATGCTTTCTGGCAGAATTTTGGTGGAGGGCCGCGAGATCCGTCTCGGCGCGCTCACGTTCATCACCGACGACTCCGCTTGGCTTCAGGAGGCTTCGCTCGACGTGGATGCACTCCCTGTCCGCGGGGTAACACACTTTCGCGCGTGCGTCCGCGGCGTCCTCTTGCGGCAACCGTGGACCCATTATCGGTTGGCTCCTGTGTTGTCCTCCCTCCTTGTTTCCCGCCGGCGCAAGTGCTCCGGTCGGTCGAGACTTCAGCGGTGGGTGAGACACGCGGTGGCACGCGAGTCGGCCACCCCTCAAGTCGCGGCGATCGAGCCCGACGAATCCCTCTACGGCCTGTTCGATTGGCTCCGCAAAGACCGCATCCGAGTGCGACAACAGTGATCCGGCGGCAGAGGTTGTGATGGTCGATGGACCGCCCAGTCCTCCCGGTTTTCCCCGCACCGATGGAGGCGCGGGTGGAGGCGACCCGTCGCGTCCCCATGAGGAATATCTCCCCGAGCCTCTCACGTCGCTGCAGAGAGAAGAACTTTGTCGCCGGAACATGGATGCACTGCACACTCCTATCGTTGGAGAAACCCTCGAGGCTCGTGCCTTGGAGGACGCGCGCCTGGCAAACTTGGCCGAGCGCACTCGACTGGAGAACCTCCAGCGAGCACTCGACGAGCGTGCGCGACAACGGGTTCCAGAATCCAGTCGACGTCAGCTCTTTCTGCCCCCGCAGGTATATCGAACTCCGATTTAGAATTTAGCAGCTGCAGCCCGTATAGCAGAGTCGATTCAGCCTTCCTAGTCGGAGGCCGACAGAGGCTTGTTGCAGATCAGAGCGTTACTCCGGGCAGCAGGAGACCAGAATTCCGCTGTTTCTCAGTCGCGAAACAGGATTCATAGCATATCCATTGCTGCAGACACAGTCCAGTCGGCTCATAGCCCAAGATCGCCCCCGAGGCGTGAGGGACGTGGGGACCGGCGTAATCAGTACGGGAACCGTGAGCAGTATGATCACCGATTTGATCATGACGATCGACGTCGAGTGCCCACCCCTCCCCCGAGGAGCGGGTCGTATGTGCCTTGACAGCAAGATGACAGGCACCCTCATAGTGTTGGGCGAAGGATTCCAGTCGACCCCAGGGAACCAGGCTTTGATGCGAGATCCATTCTCGTTCAAGGTTTGGTCGACAGGAACAGAGCTCACCGAGAAGGTCACAACAGAGATGCACCTACCAGCAGCAGAGTACATGTTTCGGGGCCAGAGTGCTTTAGTAGAGCCATCAGGGACACTGTGATTCCTCCCAACTTCAGGTTGGCGACTGGAGTCAGTAAGTTCACTGGTGAGTCCAAGCCCGATACTTGGCTTGAAGACTACCGGGCGGCCGTCCAGATTGGTGGTGGCAATGATGAAGTGGCCATGAAGCACCTGCCTCTCATGTTGGAGGGCTCGGCCAGAGCGTGGCTGAATGAGTTAGCACCCAGCAACATTTACACTTGGGAAGATCTCGCCCGAGTGTTTGTCACCACATTTGAAGGAACATGCAAGCGACCGGCAGGGCTGACGGAACTGCGCTCTTGCGTGCAGAAGCCAAATGGAACTTTGAGGGATTACATCCAAAGATGGATCACGTTACATCACACGGTAGAGAATGTGCCTGACCACCAAGCAGTCTGTGCCTTCAAAGAAGGCGTCAAGTACGGAGAACTGAATCTGAAATTCGGTCGAACCGGAGATATGTCTCTGAATTGGATGATGGAGATTGCCACCAAGTACGCTAATGGTGAAGATGAGGATCGACTCAGGAGTGGCAAGCTCAAGTCAGTCGCTCAAGAAACCCGAGGAGGAAATTCCAATCGGAAACAGAAGCGGAAAGCCGAGCCAGCTGCTCCTGGGGAAGCCTTGGCTGTAATCCAAGAAAAGTTTAAGGGGAAACCCAAAGGACCTTGGAACCCCAAGAAAGTTAAAGACCAAGACAGAAATGATGTGTTGGATTTGCCATGTCACATCCACACCAAGAAAGATGAAGAGGGTAAGTTCATTTACCCGAAACATACCACTCGACAATGTCGGCTCTTGATCCAGCAGTTCCAGGGCAAGCAGCCCAAAGATAAGGAAAAGGAGTCGGACAAAGTTGAGGACAAGGAAGACAGTGATGATGGATACCCCCAGGTCAATTCCACCCTGATGATTTTTGCTGATGTTGAAAGCAAAAGTCGACTGAAAGTTATCAACCGTGAGGTGAATATGGTTGCTCCGGCAACACCCAGTTATCTAAAGTGGTCTCAGACTGCCATCACATTCGACCAGTCCGATCACCGAACGCACATTGCCACCCCTAGGAGGCAAGCTTTGGTGGTCGACCCAGTTGTTGAAGGAATTCGACTGACCAAAGTCTTGATGGATGGTGGCAGTGGTTTGAACATACTGTATGCTGAGACGTTGAAAGGGATGGGCATTCCGATGTCTAGACTCAGTACCAGCAACATGAGTTTCCATGGAGTCATTCCTGGGAAGAAGGCTGAGTCACTCAGCCAGATTGCTCTTGATGTGGTTTTCGGTGATTCCAAGAATTACCGCAAAGAAAAGTTGACGTTCGAAGTTGTAGATTTCCAGAGTGCTTATCACGCTATTTTGGGCCGGCCGGCTTATGCACGCTTCATGGCTCGACCATGTTATGTGTATCTCAAATTGAAGATGCCTGGTCCCAAAGGTGTGATCACTGTTACGGGCACTCGGAAGAAAGCAGAAGAGTGTTTTCAGAAAGGTTCAAAGATCACTGATGCTCAGTTGGCAGTGGTGGAGCTGCAGGAATACCAGAAGACTGCAGACCCGAGTGATTTGTTGCGAGCCAAGAAGCCCGCTACAGAATCAGCTTTTCAGTCGTCTGGCGAAACGAAGCCGCCTCACATTCACCCGACCGATCCCAGTGCTGCTCCGACTCATATCTCAACAACACTCGACTCCAAATAGGAAGAAGCGCTCATCCAATTCCTCCGTGAGAACTGGGACATTTTCGCATGGAAGCCCTCTGACATGCCGGGTGTTCCCAGGGGGCTGGCTAAGCACCGCCTACGAGTCGACTCAAAAGTAAAACCTGTCAAAGAACATCTCCGACGGTCCGCCGTCCAGAAGAGAAAGGCTATTGGTGAGGAGGTGGCTCGGCTCTTAGCAGCGGAGTTCATCCGAGAGATCTACCACTCCGAGTGGCTCGCCAACGTTGTCATGGTCCCCAAGAAGGACAAGTCACTTCGCATGTGCATTGACTTTAAACATATCAATCGGGCCTGCCCGAAAGATCATTTTCCTCTCCCCCGCATCGACCAGATAGTCAACTCGACTGCGGGATGTGAGCGACTGTCCTTTTTAGACGCCTATTCCAAGTATCATCAGATCCGTCTGTATGGACCTGACGAGATCAAAACAGCTTTCATCACTCCATTCGGGTGCTTTTGTTATGTTACCATGCCGTTCGGCCTCAAGAATGCCGGAGCCACATTCATGAGGATGATTCAGAAGTGTTTGCTCACTCAAATCAGTCGGAATGTGGAAGCATACATGGATGATATTGTGGTCAAGTCACGGAAGGGTTCTGACCTGCTGACTGACCTTGCTGAAACCTTTGACAACCTCAGGAGGTATGATATAAAGCTTAATCCATCAAAGTGCACATTCGGAGTTCCTGGCGGAAAGTTACTCGGTTTTCTCGTTTCCGAACGGGGAATCGACGCCAACCCAGAAAAAGTCGGTACTATACTCCGAATGAAAAGTCCTGTGCGAGTGCACGACGTCCAGAAGCTTACTAGTTGCTTGGCCGCTTTAAGTCAATTCATCTCTCGTCTTGGTGAAAAGGCATTGCCTCTTTACCGATTGATGAAGAAGTTTGACAAGTTCGAGTGGACTCCTGAAGCTGATGCAGCGTTTGCAGAGCTCAAAGCTCTGCTCTCCACCCAGCCGGTGCTTGCTGCCCCAATCAGCAAAGAGCCTTTGCTGCTTTACATCGCAGCCACGGGACAAGTCGCCAGTACGGTACTTACGGTCGAGCGGGAAGAAGAAGGAAAAGCCTTCAAAGTTCAGCGCCCAGTATATTATATTTTTGAACTTTTGACCTCGTCGAAGCAAAGATATCCTCATTATTAGAAGCTTGTATATGGGATTTATATGACCACGAAGAAGGTTGCTCACTACTTCTCTGATCATTCCATTACAGTCGTCAGCGACGCTCCATTGTCAGAGATCCTGCATAACAGAGATGCAACTGGTTGAGTGGAAAAATGGGCGATTGAACTCCTTCCTCTAGATATCAAGTTTGAGGCAAAGAAAGCTATCAAGTCCCAGGCAATAGTAGATTTCGTCGCCGAGTGGATTGAACAACAACTGCCAACTCAGGTTCACTCGGAGCATTGGACCATGTTCTTCGACGGTTCCAAAATGGTGAATGGTTCCGGTGATGGGGTGGTATTGGTCTCCCCCCGAGGAGATAAGCTCAGATATGTTCTTCAAATCCACTTTGATTCCTCCAATAATGAGGCAGAATATGAAGCACTTTTATATGGGTTGCGCATGGCCATTTCACTCGGCGTCCGTCGCCTCATGGTCTATGGCGACTCAGATTTGGTGGTTAATCAGGTGATGAAGGAGTGGGACGTCAGAAGTCCAGCCATGATTGGTTATTGCAATGCAGTGAGAAAGCTGGAGAAGAAATTCAAGGGGTTAGAGCTTCATCACATACCCCGACTGAAAAATCAAGCAGCTGATGATCTGGCAAAAATAGGTTCCAAAAGAGAAGCCATTCCCAGCAATGTGTTTTTGGAACACATCCACACACCATCAGTTCAGGAGGATCCCTTCACTGAAGAAGCCCCGCAGCCAAAAAGTGCCACGGATCCGATTGAAGTTGAAGTTCCAGCTGTGGTCGACCTGATGATGGAAGTCTTGGTCATCACTCCCGACTGGACAATACCGTACATCGCATACATCCTAAGGAAAGAACTCCCAGAGGACGAAGAAGAGGCTCGACAGATCGTCTGTCGATCCAAGGCCTTTACAGTCATAAAGGGACGGCTGTATAGAGAAAGCGCAACTGGAGTCAGTCAGAAGTGTATAACACCAGAAGAAGGTCAGATGATCCTTGATGATATCCATTCGGGGACCTGTGTTCATCATGCGTCCTCTCGGACCATTGTGGCTAAAGCATACCGATCGGGATTCTACTGGCCAAGAGTGAATGAAATGGCGAAAGAGATAGTCGACAAGTGTGAAGGATGTCAGGTTTACTCTAATATGTCGCACAAGCCCGCGTCAGCCCTAAAAACCATTCCACTCATTTGGCCCTTCGCCGTTTGGGGACTGGACATGGTTGGACCACTGAGAACGGGCAGGAGCGGCTTCACTCATGTGCTAGTAGCAGTCGACAAGTTCACCAAATGGATTGAAGCTAAGCCTATCAAGGATCTTGATGCTTGCACTGCTATCAGTTTCATCAGAGAGTTGATATTCAGATATGGAGTTCCGCACAGCATCATCACTGACAATGGGTCAAACTTCGATTCCGACAAATTCAGAGCCTTTTGCGCCTCTCAGGGCACACGAGTCGACTACGCTTCGGACGCTCACCCCCGGTCGAATGGACAAGCGGGAAGAGCAAACAGCTTAATTCTCAAAGGACTGAAACCCCGATTGATGCGCGATCTCAAGCACGCAGCAGGTGCATGGGTCGACGAGCTTCCATCAGTTCTTTGGGGATTGAGGACAACAGCGAACCGATCGACCGGAAGAACCCCATTCTTTCTGGTCTACGGAGCCGAAGCAGTTTTGCCGAGTGACCTGCTTCACAATGCACCCTGAGTCGAGCTCTACTCTAAAGATGAAGCAGAACAAGCCCGGCCGGACGCAGTCAACCTCCTGGAAGAAGAAAGAGAAATGGCCATGATCCGATCGACCATCTATCAGCAAGACTTGCGTCGATTCCATGCCAGAAATGTGAAGAGTCGAGCCTTCCAAGAAGGAGACTTGGTCCTCCGAGTGGATCAACATAAACCACACAAACTTGCTCCTACTTGGGAAGGCCCCTTCATAGTCACCAGAGTCCTCCACATTGGAGCGTACCACCTTTATAATGTCGATCGCCAGATTGATGAGCCACGAGCCTGGAATGCGGAGATGCTCCGCCCCTTTTATACTTGAATTCTCACTCGGATGAGATGTAATAAGAAAAACTCCTGTAGTTTATTCATCAAAGACAAGAGCATTATAATTTTCCCAGTGATTGTTATTGTTTTTCTTTGCAGGAGAAATCCCCCAGCGGGTGGCTTAGCTGCGAATCCGTTTCGCCTAAGTTTGTAAAAATAATTTCCTACCGAGTGTTGAGCCAGCCTCCCACTCGGGGGCTTAGCTGCGAACCCGTTTCGCCTAAGTATTTGAAAATCCTACCGAGTGGTGAGCCAGCCTCCCACTCGGGGGCTTAGCTGCAGTCCAGTACTCGCCTAAGTTTGAAAAATCCTACCGAGTGGTGAGCCAACCTCCCACTCGGGGGCTTAGCTGCAGTCCAGTACTTACCTAAGTATTTGAAAAATCCTACCGAGTGGAGAGCGACCCTCCCACTCGGGGGCTTAGCCGCAGTCCAGTACTCGCCTAAGTATTTGAAAATCCTACCAAGTGGTGAGCCAGCCTCCCACTCAGGGGCTTAGCTGCAGTCCAGTACTCGCCTAAGTATCTGAAAAATCCTACCGAGTGGAGAGCGACCCTCCCACTCGGGGGCTTAGCTGCAGTCCGGTACTCGCCTAAGTTTGAAAAATCCTACCGAGTGGTGAGCCAGCCTCCCACTCGGGGGCTTAGCTACAGTCCAGTACTCGCCTAAGTATTTGAAAAATCCTACCGAGTGGAGAGCGACCCTCCCACTCGGGAGCTTAGCTGCAGTCCGGTACTCGCCTAAGTTTGAAAAATCCTACCGAGTGGAGAGTGACCCTCCCACTCGGGGGCTTAGCTGCAGTCCAGTACTCGCCTAAGTATTTGAAAATCCTACCGAGTGGTGAGCGACCCTCCCACTCGGGGGCTTAGCTGCAGTCCAATACTCGCCTAAGTATTTGAAATTCCTACCGAGTGGAGAGTGACCCTCCCACTCGGGGGCTTAGCTGCAGTCAAGTACTCGCCTAAGTATTTGAAATTCCTACCGAGTGGAGAGCGACCCTCCCACTCGGGGGCTTAGCTGCAGTCCAGTACTCGCCTAAGTATGTGAAAAATCCTACCGAGTGGAGAGCGACCCTCCCACTCGGGAGCTTAGCTGCAGTCCGGTACTCGCATAAGTTTGAAAAATCCTACCGAGTGGAGAGCGACCCTCCCACTCGGGGGCTTAGCTGCAGTCCAGTACTCGCCTAAGTATTTGAAAATCCTACCGAGTGGTGAGCGACCCTCCCACTCGGGGGCTTAGCTGCAGTCCAATACTCGCCTAAGTATTTGAAATTCCTACCGAGTGGAGAGCGACCCTCCTACTCGGGGGCTTAGCTGCAGTCCAGTACTCACCTAAGTATTTGAAATTCCTACCGAGTGGAGAGCGACCCTCCCACTCGGTGGCTTAGCTGCAGTCCAGTACTCGCCTAAGTATTTGAAAATCCTACCGAGTGGAGAGCGATCCTCCCACTCAGGGGCTTAGCTGCAGTCCAGTACTCGCCTAAGTATTTAAAAATCCTACCGAGTGGAGAGCGACCCTCCCACTCGGGGGCTTAGCTGCAGTCCAGTACTCGCCTAAGTACGAAACACATCTCAATCCACAAGGACGATGAGGTGTAGGTCGACTGCTGCCTTCTCCTTGGGAGCTTCACCACGAATACAACATGCGCTCCATCTCAATCCACAAGGATGACGAGGTGCAGGTCGACTACTACCTTCTCCTTGGGAGCTTCACCATAAATACAACATGCGCTCCATCTCAATCCACAAGGACGACGAGGTGCAGGTCGACTGCCACCTTCTCCTTGGGAGCTTCGCCACAAATACAACGTGCGCTCCATCCCACTCCGCAAGGACGACGAGGTGCAGGTCGACTGCCACCTTCTCCTTGGGAGCTTCGCCACAAATACAACGTGTGCTCCATCTCAATCCACAAGGACGACGAGGTGCAGGTCGACTGCCACCTTCTCCTTGGGAGCTTCGCCACAAATACAACGTGCGCTCCATCCCACTCTGCAAGGACGACGAGGTGCAGGTTGACTGCCACCTTTTCCTTGGGAGCTTCGCCATAAATACAACATGCGCTCCATCGCCGACCCGCAAGGACAACGAGGTGCAGGTCGACTGCTACCTTCTCCTTCGGAGCTGCACCACAAATGCAAAAGTTGTCTCGAGTGAAGAACGAGTTCCACTCGACGGAGGATTCATGAAGATATTCAACGATAAACCAAGTTCAGATAAATCCTAAAGGTTCCAGACCACAGATCGAAGTGCTCGGGCATTCAGCCCAAAAGAGTTTAACGGTTACAAAAACCACTCGGCATTCCGAGGCAAATTTAAGGTGGGGAATAAAAGTTTGTTCACTCCGTAGGAGGAGGACTGGCAGGCTCGACGAACTCATCCAGGTCGATGCCGTCGGCGATCCGAGTGGCTGCAGCAATAAAAGTCTCCATAAAAGATCGGAAGTCATGGTTCTGGGTGTTGGCGACCTTGATTGCTGCTAGCTTATCTTGTCGCACCTCCTTGCAGTGGACACGAACCAAAGACAGAGCCACATCAGCACCACACCGGGCAGAAGATTTCTTCCACTCCTGCACTCGATCAGGGATCTCGTTAAGTCGAGTCATCAGGGACTCAAGATCATTCTGGAGCATGGCCTCTGGCCAAAGTGCCGTGTCGATCCGTGACATGGCGAACTTCAGTCGAGCCAAGTAGTCCACAACACCGTCGATGCAGGATTCCAGTCGGAGCAGATTCATGGCAATTTCATCTTTCACGGGAGAATTGATTGGGTCCAAACCTGGCTCAATCCGCCCAGTCTCCTCCTCAAAGTTCTGGCAAAACTCTGCATTCACGATCCAAGGATAAGTCAATTTTTGCATGCTGAGTCGACAAAAAAAAACATCAGTCGGAACAAAATGTATACCTTCAAGCTTGATGAACAACTTCTTGGCAAGGCTCCTCAGATAGCTCTCCAGATCGTCCCTCCTGCGAGCGATGCCTTCCATCTTCTCGTACAGGTTGAGATTGTCCTTCTTCAAGCGCGTGCACTCTTTGTTGGCTTCGTTCAGAGCATATTTCATCTTGGTGTCCTCTTCTTCCAATTGGCCGACCGAAGCCAGTTTCTGTTCAGCCAGAGCGGTTCTGTCATTAGCTTCCTTTTGAGCAGCAGCCAAATCCTGATCCTTCTTCGCCAGAGCTTCTCTCAATTTTTCTGCAAAGAAATGGTGCTTGATTCAGAAAGAGCAGAAGGGTACTCAAGCCTAAGACAAACCAGTCGACAAGCTCGTCTTACCATTGGCGTCGTCCTTGGCCTTTTGTAGCTCTGTCTTGGCCAATTCCAAGTCAAGGTTTAGTTGGATCTACTGTTTCTCCAAGTCAGCAAAGCGAGCTCCAAGATCACAAGATTTCTGCAATCAGGGAGGAGAAGTTATTTTACATCGAAAAATGACAAAGACAATAAATACTAAGACTACGGTCGACTGCCCACGGTCCACCATAGTCTCGGGGACTACACCAAGTGGGTGCACTTTGTGTGCCCCCACCGGTTCTGATCCCACTCGACCAGCCCGCCGGAGTCGAGTGCAGGGAGTATAAACAAGAGAGAGAAAGAAGAACTCAGACCATAGAACTCAGACCACAGTCGACTGCCAGCAGTCGACCGCAGTCTCGGGGACTACACCCAGTGGGTGCACTTGGCGTGCCCCCACCGGTTCTGATCCCACTCGCCCAGACCGAGTAGAAGAGACAAACTACCAGTTCGGGTTACACTCGACGCGGCCAGACCACATCGAGCGAAAGAATCAAAATACAAAGATTACAGTCGACTGCCAGCAGTCCACCGTAGTCTCAGGGACTACACCCAGTGGGTGCACTCAGCGTGCCCCCACTAGTTAAAAAATTCAACCGACGCACCCAGTGGGTGTACAGATACAAAGATTTTTGGAAAGAGAGTCTTCAGGTAGCATATCCTAATAGAACAAGCGGTGACCAACTAACCTGAACGTTGCTTTGGAGAGCCGAGCTAGTGTCATAGGCGGCCTGACTGGCGTTCTGCACCGTCTTCATCTTCTCCATCATAATGCCCGCCTGGCGTATGGCTTCCTTGGCAGCATTCACTTCGTCCTCTGATGGGTCGCAAAAACTGAAGGTGGGTCGGCAGGGGCCTGGGCAGTCGACGAAGAAGGCAAGGCACTCGACAATGGTACGACGAAGGTAACAGAACCCCGATTGGCATCACCAGCGTCCTGAACGACTGGTTCCGCCCTCGGCGTCGACTGTGGCACCTTGCTTACAGGAGCTTGCCTATTTTTCCTCGTCAAAGGCCTCTCGGGCTCTTCATCATCATCATCAGGGAGGTCAATAATGTTAGGAGTTGTTCAAAGTTCAATCGCCAAAATCACATCACTCAATGGTACACATTGCAGTTGAGTCGACCAAATAAAGACAGAATGTCAAAAATCATACCCAGATTGGAAGTGACCGCATCCTCCATTACCTCATCCTCGTCCCTATAAGCTGAGGTCCCGGAAGTAGCAGCGCTGCCAGTTCCAAAGTTCGTCTGGTTAGATCAAGAAAAAACAAACAACATGGGGCGTCGAGTGAATATAAAGGGAGACACTCACGCAGAAGCGACGGGGATGTCAATCTTAATCTTCGGCAACGCCTTCCGAGGCTTCTGCTCTGCAACTTTGGGATGCTTTGACGCTTTTTCAGTTGGGGTTGGTGAAGAGGTCTGAGGACGCTTTGAAGACTGACCAGCCTGAGCAATCGCCTTTTCACGGGCTCTCAGTCATTCTTGGTCAAGCTTGGATCGCCTCTCCCTGCGAGGAGGCGACTCGACTTCTTCTTCGTCACTTGAGTCGTTGCTTTCTTCGTCCCCTTCACCGTCAGAATACCATTCGCCACTGTCGCCGCCGCTCGCCTCTCCTTCCAGGTCTTGCTCTTGCTCTCCGTTGGGCATTGAATACATCTCGATAAGGGCCTGAAAGGAAGCAGGAAGAGTAAAGTCAGTCGACGCAGTATAGACAGTTGCGCGAGTGAATTCAGATTACAATCAAAAGCTTAGAATCGGACCTTCGCTGGTTCATGGGACTGGTCGAATGGAGGAACTCTCCTGGCTCCCCTGGGGTTGTCCTTGTTTCCGGTCATGCCCGACAGCCACTTCTCCAGTGTGTCGTCATCGACCTCCTCCGGGTGAACCCGAGTGGTGTCGTCAAGACCCGAATACATCCACATCGGATGGTCTCGGGCTTGAAGAGGCTGGATGCGCCGCCGAAGGAAAACCTCCAAGAGATTCATATCGGTGACCCCGTCACGGATAAGCCGGACCACTCGTTCAACCAGCACCCTAACCTATGCCTTCTCCTCCGGGAGCACCTTTAAAGAAGAGGGTTTCCTCACTCGGTCCATGGTAAAAGGAGGGAGGCCAGTTGACTGCCCTGGCGTCGGCTGGTCTTTGCAGTAAAACCAGGTCGACTGCCATCCGCGAACTGAGTCGGGAAGAATCATGGCTGGAAAGGAACTTTTCCCTCTCATCTGAACACCAAGACCCCCACACATCTGAATCACTTGTGTTCTCTCATCACTCGGATTGGCCTTTTTCACCATCTGAGAACGACAGGTGAAAATGTGCTTGAAAAGATCCTAGTGAGGCTGACAACCCAAGAAATTCTCGCACAAAGACACGAAAGCAGCGAGATACATGATTGTGTTGGGAGTGAAGTGGTGGAGTTGTGCCCCAAAGAAATTCAGAAATCCCCGAAAGAAAGGGTGAGGAGGCAAGGAAAATCCACGGTCGACGTGGGTGGCAAGGAGAACGCGCTCACCCTCCTAAGGTTGCGGCTCGGACTCCTTCCCCGGAAGCCGCGCCGATCCATGGGGGATCAGCCCTCCGTCGGCTAGGTCGCCGAGGTCTTCTTGGCTGATCGCCGAGCGGATCCAGTCGCCCTGGATCCAGCCCTTTGGCAGGCCGGCTCGCGAGGAAGATCTACCCCGACTGGTCGCCTTCCCCTTTGCCTTTGTCGTCACCTTCTTCGCCCGCTCCAGAGCCGCCGTCTTCTCCTTCCCCATCGTCGCCGGCGAGAGGCGTATGGAGCAGCGGCGCTGGGGCGAGAGCGAGCGCGACGAAGAAGCCTGAAGAGGAGAAGAGGAAATGGGGACGCACTGTTCAAGAAACCCCGGTCCGACGCCTTATATGAGGTCGCTTCCGAGTGGCTGACTGGTAGGCCCGGACGGTCCTGTCAAATCCCGTAACAATCGTGCACGCGATACGTGGCGAAAAAGGTGGCGCGGAGATCGAGGAGGCTCCGCCCTATCCCATCCGATTACTGCGGCCTCCCCCGCCCCGCGCGCTTCCCAAAATTTGGATCCCGCGAAATCTGCGGGCAGCAGAACAACTTGTCAGACGGAAGATCTCCTCCACGCCGTCACTCGGAGCTTTTCAAGTAAAGAAACTCACTCGACAAAAAACTAAGAATGGATCAAGGCGACTAAAAAGGAAGTTGCTGTCATCACTCAGGTTCATTGATCCGAAACAAGATATGCTCATGGCATGAAAAATGAGTCGGAGAAGTTCTCAACTCCTTCCCCACTCAAACCTCGATCCATTCGGGGGCTAATGATGAAGCTATGTACCTAGGGTAGGGTCATGGACCTGTCCCAACTGCCCTACCCAAGGACATCTCTAGAAGAAATCACCTTTCAATCGACTTGGAGGTGTTCCACTCGACAGACTCGAAGACACTCGACCAAGAAGCAATCACTCGACCAAGATCCAACCACTCGACGGCCAGGAGACCTAAAGGCACTCCGCACGCTAACGGTCGGTTATTAAGTAGCTTTTATGGTCATCATAGCACTTTATTAGGGGCGTTATCAGTAACCCCGACCTTAATGTATTTAAAACCCTGCACAACTGAGGGCCGGAGGGGTCCGGCGAACTCTATATAAGCCACCCCCTCCTCAGTGTAAAGGGTTCGCACCCCTGTAATTCATACACGCATAATCCAGTCAACCGCCTCCGGGCTCCGAGACGTAGGGCTATTACTTCCTCCGAGAAGGGCCTGAACTCGTAAACCTCTTGTGCTTACAACTACTCCATAGCTAAGATCTTGCCTCTCCATACCTACCCCCTACATTACTGTCAGACTTAGAACCACGACAACTACCTTTAAAGGAGTTATACCAGGCGTAGAGGCCCATTGTACGGGCTCGATCACGCTGGAGGTGGTCTTCGGTTCCCCGGATAACTTCCGAAGCGAAGAGCTAATCTTCCATATCGTCCCCTTCCGCAGCGGCTACCACGCACTGCTTGGACGAACCGCGTTTGCTAGATTCAACACGGTGCCACATTATGCTTATCTCAAGCTCAAGATGCCCGGTCCACGCGACGTCATTATAGTAAATGGAAACATGGAACATTCCCTCCGTACAGAGGAGCATACCGCAGCCCTAGCAGCAGAAGTACAGAGCGGCCTTCTCAAGCGGCACCATAATCCGGCCGCCGAGCCCCTGGACATCGATAACAAGATCCGGACTACACTGCAACAGGACACACCTTTATTTTTTCTTTTTATTACAGGTTTTTTGCTCTTTTCGAGGTCTATGCGGACGACCCGTTTGCAGAACACACCAAGGAGGAAAGGAGCTCTGGCATACAAGGGAATCCCCCAGGTGGTGTCTATTAAACGATTACCATACTTGTTTTAGATACCTGTACGTAGCTCGGCCTTGGTTACGGCATGTTAAATAGCTTTACTTGCTTATCGCATTACTTGCACAAAGTACGCCCCGACATACTAATTACATCACAATGGTGAATAAATGGTGGCGTCAGCTTATTACTTAATTTTCCTGTTTCCTCACCTTTGTATATATTAATTATTGCACACGTACACCATGGTACGTATTACTGCACCAGGGGCTTAATTATACCCCGCATTACGGCAATAAAAGTCCAAACACTTTTTCAGTATAGTTTGACACCCCGAACTTATAGCATTATATGCATTGGCTCCGAATCATGTCTTTGGTCAATAGTTGGGTTGCCTGGCTCCTGTGCTTACTACCTTACGTTCCACTATATCGGCTAGGGTAGTAAAGGGAGAACTACTGCGATTGTGTCCTGGTTCTTCCAGACGAGCACCTCAGTAGAGAATGCCGAAAACTGACTGTCATGATGCGGCGAGAGCTGGTCAGCTGTTAGAGAGGTTCCAAATCATTAGAGATTTTTTCCGCTTCTTGCAAAGAATCGGTTCCTCCGATTAGGTGTGTATAACGCCCCTAGTTCGGCCTTCCGAATACCAGGGGCTTTGCCAACTTTCTTAACTGTCAAACTCCTATGGCTAAGTGAGGGCGGTAAAGGCCGCATAGTCTGATTGCCTTGTTCGTTGCGCTAAACACCTCCTTTAAGGACCAGAATGTGGAGCAAGGAGTGTTTAATTCATCCTAAACACCCCCGTACTATCTACATGGGGGTAGAAGCTGACGACTGGTCAACCCTCAGATTTCATAAACGGCTGCACAGGAGGTAAAATGTAAAACATTACAATACATAACATCATTGTTCCATCTAACAGGACACGATAATATAAATGTTCTCATGGGAATATGATATCCTTCGAACATTGCTCCGCCACAAGGCGGGACCCCTCTAGGACGCCATCAAAATAGAGATTGGGTCGACAATGCTCCTTGCCTTTCGGCGGCCCCTCGGTCATCAGCTTCTTGGCATCCAGCTTTGCCCAATGCGTCTTGACGCGGGCAAAGGCCATACATGCACCTTCAATACAGACCGACCGCTTCACAGCTTCGAGCCGCGGACAGGCACTTACAAGACGCTTAACAAGTCCAAAGTAGCTGCTAGGTATAGGCTCGGCAGGCCACAACCGGACTATCAGGTCCTTCATGGCTAGCTCTGCCGACCTGTGCAGCTCGACCAACTGCTTTAGCTAGTCGCTGAAGGGCAATGGATGTTCAGGTCCAAGATATTGGGACCAGAATAGCTTCTCCATAGACATCCCTTCTTCGTCTCTATAATGCTCGGCAACATCTGATATACTGCACGGCAGATCCGTAAACGCCCCTGGAAAACCTAAATTCGGATAAGTACAAGGAACGTTTCTTCTACATACTTGCTTTGCATGGTGAAAGAATTACCCGCCGCAATCTCCTTGGCCGCCTGAATTTCCTGGAGGGCGTTCTGGGCTTCGGCTCATGCATCCTGTGCGCTCTGGCGGGCCTTCGCCAGTTCATACTCTCGCACCTTACAATCGCGCTCCAAGGACTCAAATCTCTCGATCGCGCCCTGGAGCTGTTGCTGCGCCTCGCCAACCTGGGCCTCGTGCTTCTCGCACGCGGTGCGTTCCTTGGCCGCTTTGTCCTTGGCCTCAGCTAACGCCTTCTTGAGGGCTGCCACCTCGGCAGTGGCCCCTAATAAAGTTTATGACACCTTAGTCCGGACGGACTATTTTTTTTTTCTTAAAACATACCCACAGGTTACTGCATACCTTGACTATCCTCCATCTGCTTCTTCACGAGGCCAAGCTCTTCCTCGGCCCGCTCCAGTTTCCGCTTCAGTCCGGGGACATCCGCAGCATGAGCGGTGGAAGCCTGCAGCGATACCTGCTTATTCACATAGACAACTTATGTTAGACTCCTGCGATATTTCTTCTCGATCCTCTGTTCGGCTTTTCTTTCCGAACACCGAACAGAGCATCAGGGGCTACTGTCTATACCGTGATATTCTTCCTACAAATGCATTACTTACCTCAAATCCTGATAGAAGGCTAGTGCAGGCTTCGGTCAGTCCATTTTTACGAACTGGACCTTCTCTATGACCGTGCCCATAAGGGCGCGGTGTTCATCCACAATAGAGGTGCCTCGTAGCGCCTCCAGCAGATCATCCGGTGCCTCTGGTTGGATAGAGGTCACCGGCGGAACAGGCACATTCCCTCCTTTTGGGGAATGCCGTTCGCTGGACTCCGGAGCCGCATAGATCTCCGGAATGGTATCCGGCTCAGGTCTGAAGGGAACTCGGCTCCCGTCACCAGTCCCCATAGGGGTTTTCCCCCATGTGTCCGGCGACTGAGGAATCGTCTTGGGGCGCCATCCCGACGATCTCCGGAAGCCCCCCCGGTTGGGGAAGGTCTTTTGCGACACCAGCTCATCGTCACCCTTGGGAGAGATGGAATGAGCAGGTGGCGGAGACATGCTAGCCATCTCGTTTGAGTCTAGTGACCCCTCTGTCGAGGATCGCGGGGAGCCATCGCGTGCTTGACTGCAATAACAAGGTTTAAGGCATATCAATATTACAAACCGGGAAGGCCATACATTTTCGGATCCTGGTACTTACGAGGCGGCCCGAGGCTTTGTCCGACGAGGTCGCTCTGGACTGCTATCAACATCCCACACGGAGTTATCCACGTGGGAGCCTCTAACACTCTTAGGCGCTTTCGCCATTCAAAAGGAATCCCAGGGGCCCGTCCAGTTTGGACCGAATACTCGACCGCTTGTGCCAGATACATGGCACCCCCGAAAAGCCGGCCAATCACACCAACAGGGATCGTTGGGTGTTCAAGCAGGCACGCGAGTTAAATGCCGAAAATGAAGACAAGGGGCTACATAGCAATGACGACGAGGAGCCCCGGCCGCCGAACAACAATGGACAGAAGGGTTTTCCCCCACAAGTGCAGACGGTGAACATGATATATGCAACCCACGTCCCCAAAAGGGAGCGGAAGCGCGCGTTAAGGGACGTATACGCGGTAGAGCCAGTCGCCCCAAAGTTCAACCCATGGTCCTCCTGCCCGATCACCTTTGATCAAAGGGACCATCCCACTAGCATCCGTCATGGCGGATTCACCGCATTGGTTCTAGACCCAATTATCGACGGATTTCACCTCACTAGAGTCCTTATAGACGGCGACAACAGCCTGAACCTGCTTTACCAGGATATAGTGCGGAAAATGGGCATAGATCCCTCGAGGATTAAGCCCACCAAAACGACCTTTAAAGGCGTAATACCAGGTGTAGAGGCCAACTGTACAGGCTCAGTCACACTTGAAGTGGTCTTCGGATCTCCGGATAATTTCCGAAGCGAGGAGTTAATCTTCGACATAGTCCCATTCCGCAGTGGCTATCACGCACTGCTCGGGCGAACCGCATTTGCCAAGTTCAATGCGGTACCGCACTACACATACCTTAAGCTCAAGATGCCAGGCCCTCGAGGAGTAATTACGGTCAATGGAAACACCGAACGCTCCCTCCGAACGGAGGAGCACACGGCGGCCCTTGCAGCGGAAGTACAAAGCAGCCTCTCCAGGCAGTTCTCCAGTCCGGCCATTAAACGACCGGACACCGTCAAGCGCGCCCGGAGTAACCTACAACAAGACCGCCTGGCACGATCCTAGCAAGCGTAGTAATGCGGCCCCAACCCCAGCCCTACCAAAAAGGCGACGCCAGTGCTTCGCATACAAAACTACGCTCTAGAAATACCATGGGTACAGGGGGAGGGGCACCATCACGGCACGCCCGAAGCATGGCTTAAACCGCACCAGGGGCTGCCGATTTTTTAATTTTCTCTTACTTTCAGGACTCCATTATTGGGAAGGCCTGTCCGGCAGTTCAATTGCCGCACAAACGATGCAAGAACCAGGGAAGCAGACAAGCCACGCCGCATTACGGAACTCCCACGTGGTCTCTATCACGAGCAGTATACCTGTTTCGCACATTATTCCGCAGCTTGCCCCTGGAACGGACATGTTAAATAGTCCAACCTTTTGCTTATCGCATTATTTGTACCGTTCTGCTTTGATCGCAACCCTCTTTAATAAACAATGCATAGCTTTTGTCTATTTTTGCATTACTCTTTTTTTTCTATATGTTCCTTAACGACATGTTGCACCCGTACACTTTGGTACGGCCAAAATACGCCAGGGGTTTCAGTACCCCTCAACATGGTGTGAGAAGTCCGAACACTTTAACAAGTGCGGCACCCCGAACTTATAGCATTATATGCATCGACTCCGAATCATGTCTTGGGTCAATAGTTGGGTTTGCCTGGCTCCTATGTTTTGGTGCCTTACGTTCCGCTATATCGGCTAAGGTAGCACTAGGAGAACCACTGCGATTGTGCCCTAGTTGAGATGGGTCGAGCACCTCAGTGGAGAAAGCTAAAACTGACTGTCATGATGAAGCGAGAGCTGGTCGCTATTCGAGAGGTTTTTTCGAGTCCTTAAAGACTTATGCCGCTTCGGGCAAGGAGTCGGCTCCGTCCGGCCAAGGCGTGGATAGCACCCCGAACTCGGTCTTCCGAATACCAAGGGCTTCGCCGAAATTTAAAATTATAGAATTCTATGGCTAAGTGAGAGTGTTCACGCATTATAGTCCGATTGCCTTGTTCGTTGGGCTGAGCGCCTCCCTCGAAGGACCCAAACATGGGAAAAAGAGCGCTCAGGTTTATCCCTGAACACCCCAGCACTAGCGGCACCGGGGCAGAAGCCGACGACTCGCCATCTCTCAGAATTGATAAACAACCGCATAGAAGGTAATATTTTAAATTCAAACAGCATTGCTGAGCGCATATGAACAAGTTTTCAGCGCACAGGACAAAACAAGCGATTTTTACTCAAAAATTACATCCCTAGAACATTCATCCGCCACAAGGAGGGCATCCTTCAGAACATCCTTATAATAATTCTCGGGCTTGCGTTGCTCTTTCCCCGGCGGTGGCCCGTCCTTCACAAGCCTCTCAGCATCCAGCTTGCCCCAGTGCACCTTAGCACGGGCAAGGGCCCTACGGGCACCTTCAATGCAGACGGAGCGCTTGATGACTTCGAGCCTTGGACAGGCCTCCACCAGCCGCCGCACCAGCCCGAAATAGCTCCTAGGCAGAGCCTCTCCAGGCCACAACCGAACTATGAGGCCCCTCATGGCCTGTTCGGCCGCCTTGTGGAGCTCGACCAGTTGCTTCAACTGGTCGCTCAGGGGCACGGGGTGTCCGGCCTCAGCATACTGAGACCAGAACACCTTCTCTGTCGAGCTGCCCTCCTCGGCTCGATAGAATGCGGCGGCATCAGACACACTCCGGGGAAGATCTGCGAACGCTCCTGGAGAACTCCGGATTCGGGTAAGTAACAGATAACACACGCTTATGTGTTTGCTTTGCATAAAGAATGCCTTACCCGCCGCTATCTTCTTCACCTCATCCAACTCCTGGAGGGTCTTCTGGGATTCGGCCTTGGCAGACTTGGCACTTTCAATAGCCACCGCAAGCTCGGACGCTCGCGTCCTTGAGTCAAGCTCCAAACTCTCATGTTTTTCCATGAGAGCCTGGAGCTCTTGCCGCACCTCGCCAACCTCGGCCTCATACTTTTCTCGCTCGGTGCGCTCCGTGGCCGCCCTCTTCTTGGCCTCGACCAACGCTTGCTTAAGGGTCGCCACCTCAGACGTGGCCCCTACAATAGCCACGATAATCCTGTCATTTTTTTTGCAATTGCACCTTTTTATATATATTTAAACAAGGTATTTTTTACCTTCATTGTCCTCGAGCTGCTTCTTGGCACGACCGAGCTCTTGCTCGGACCGCTTGAGGTTCTGCTTTAGCGTGTCCAC
Organism: Triticum urartu; assembly: GCF_003073215.2. Taxonomy (NCBI): domain Eukaryota; kingdom Viridiplantae; phylum Streptophyta; class Magnoliopsida; order Poales; family Poaceae; genus Triticum; species Triticum urartu. Next base: position 215,796,451 of record NC_053026.1, read on the forward strand.
TTCCGCAGTCAGTGCGGCGGACGCAAGCAGAGAAGCCTGCATACGCATATTGACTCCTTTTTGTTAGACTCATGCGAATTCTATTTGATCCTCTATTCGACTTTTCTTCCCGAACGCCAAACAGAGCATCAGGGGCTATTGTCTATGAGGAAATATTATTTGCACATTCTTTGCTTACCTCAAAGCCTGTTAAAAGGCTAGTACAAGCTTCAGTCAGTCTGCTCTTGGCGGACTGAAACTTCTGGACCACCGCACTCATAATGGTGCGGTGCTCCTCATCGATGGAGGCGCCTTGGAGCGCCTCCAACAGACTGTCCGGCGCCTCCGGTTGGACGGGGGTCACCGGCACAGAGGGCTTGCTCCTCTTGGAAGGAGGTCGCCCGCCAGACTCTGGAACCTTTGAAGGCTCCGGAGCGGTGTCCGGCCTAGAGCCAGACTTGGAGCCCTGGGGGGTTTCATACCCTTTACTCCTGGAGTCCGGGAGGTCGCCTCGCGGCGCCTCCAGGACCACCTCCTCCCGGATTGGAACCTGTTGGGACAACACTTTGGTGTCTTCCGTAGGGCGGGGGGAGGAAGCCGTCGGAAGCGAGTTCACGTCCGACGAGTCCAGTGAGCCGCTCGACGACGCGTCGAGCCGGTCTTTTGGTGGGCTGCATAAACATATTCGACATAAGGGAAAGCTGTACAATAAACGAATACTATGAATTACTTTGGTATCCGGATACTTACGATTTGGCCAGGGTCTTAGCCCTGGGCGCCCACTCCTCTCTGCCATCGTCGGCGTCGATGGAGTAGTCTGGAGGAAGGGTTTTCCCCTTCTTGGACCCTTCGACCTCTCCAGTTGGGGCGGCCTTCCTTTTCTTCCCTTCCCCCGTTGGAGGGGGAGGGGTCTCTTCTCCCTCCTCCCTGTCTTCATGGGAGGAGTGCGTCTTGGATTCGTCGGATGATGAATCCGACACCTCCGGGCGTCAGGCACTCTTTCGAGTCCCCGTGGCCTTCTTCTTGGCCTTCTTCTCCGGCACCACATAGGGTGCCGGAACCAGCAGCTTCGCCAAGTGGGCATCGGCTGGGTCTTCAGGCAAAGGTGCCGGACATTCCATCCGTCGGGACTTCGCCTGCCAATCCTGTCAAAGGTAAGGGAGCTTAGATCCCGCACAGAGTTAAACTATGAAAAACTAGTGCCCTGCAAAAGGTACAAAAAATTACCGTGCTAGCGTGACGCTGCGCGCTGAATCCGCGATCCTCGGTAGTGGATGAGGGAGCCTCGGCGCCTTTGAAAAGCATCTTCCAGGCATCTTCGTACGTCGTGTCAAAGAGCCTGCTCAGAGTTCGGTGCTGCGTCGGATTGAACTCCCACAGATTGAAGGCCCGTTGTTGACACGGGAGGCTCAGGCGGATGAGCATAACCTGGACTACGTTGACAAGCCTGAGCTGCTTGTTGACCACGGATTGGATGCATGTTTGTAGTCCGGTCACCTCCTTTTTGCTGCCCCATGACAGGCCTGTCTCTTTCCAGGACGTGAGCCGCGTTGGGGGTCCGGACTGGAACTCAGGGGCTGTGACCCACTTAGGGTCGCGCGGCTCGGTGATGTAAAACCACCCCGATTGCCACCCCTTCAGGGTCTCCATAAAGGAGCCCTCGATCCATAAGACGTTGGGCATCTTGCCCACCATGGCACCTCCGCACTCCGCCTGGTTGCCGCGCACCACCTTCGGCTTGACATTGAAAGTCTTGAGCCATAGGCCGAAATGGGGGAGGATGCGGAGGAAGGCCTCGCACACAATGATAAACGCCGAGATGTTGAGGACAAAATTCGGGGCCAGATCGTGGAAATCCAAGCCATAGTAGAACATGAGCCCCCGGAAAAATGGGTGGAGAGGGAAACCCAGTCCGCGGAGGAAATGGGGGAGGAACACCACCCTCTCATGGGGCCTAGGGGTAGGGATGAGCTGCCCCTCTTCGGGAAGCCGGTGCGCGATGTCGTTAGACAAGTATCCGGCCTTCCTTAGCTTTTTGATGTGCCCCTCCATAACGGAGGAGGCCATCCACTTGCCTCCCGCTCCAGACATAGCTAGAGAAGGTTGAGATGGGGAGTGCGGACTTGGGTGTTGGAGCTTGAGTGCGCGAGAATGGATAGGCAAAGGAGGAAGAAGGCGTAGGTGAAAAGGTGGATCCTTATCCCCTTATATGGGTGGACGCGACTATGCGTCCCCACCAGCCTGGTAAAACTCGCTTATCTCCCGAGCGCTGTAATCAATGGCGCGGTTGGGTTACCCACGCCCGTATTGATGAGAATCCCGGAATAAGGGGACACGATCTCTGCTTTAACAAGACGCGCCAAGAAAACCGCCTCGCATGACACGCTGAGGTGGGATAATGAAACGACTCGGATAAAGGCTTGGCCGTGGTGTGTCGCACTACGGAATACGTCAGCAGATTAGATTTGTGTAAATATTATTCTCTCTGTGGCAATATGTGGAAACTTATTTTGTAGAGCCGGGCACTATCTTTGTGTTCAAAATCTTCTATGAAGTACTTGGAGGAGGAACCCGCCTTGCAATGCCGAAGACAATCTGCGCGCCGGACTCGTCGTCATTGAAGCCTGGTTCAGGGGCTACTGAGGGAGTCCTGGATTAGGGGGTGTCCGGATGGCCGGACTATACCTTCAGCCGGACTCCTGGACTATGAAGATACAAGATTGAAGACTCCGTCCCGTGTCCGGAAGGGACTTTCCTTGGCGTGGAAGGCAAGCTTGGCGATACGGATATACAGATCTCCTACCATTGTAACCGACTCTATGTAACCCTAACCCTATCCGATGTCTATATAAACCGGAGGGTTTTAGTCCGTAGGACATCATATTCACACACAACAATCATACCATAGGCTAGCTTCTAGGGTTTAGCCTCTCCGATCTCGTGGTAGATCTACTCTTGTACTACCCATATCATCAATATTAATCAAGCAGGACGTAGGGTTTTACCTCCATCGAGAGGGCCCGAACCTGGGTAAACTTCGTGTCCCTTGCCTCCTGTTACCATCCGGCCTAGACGCACAGTTCGGGACCCCCTACCCGAGATCCACCGGTTTTGACACTGACATTGGTGCTTTCATTGAGAGTTCCTCTGTGTCATCGCCGTCAGGCTCGATGGCTCCAACGATCATCAACAGCGATGCAGTCCAGGGTGAGACCTTCCTCCCCGGACAGATCTTCGTCTTCGGCGGCTTCTCACTGCGGGCCAATTCACTTGGCCATCTGGAGCAGATCAAAAGCTACGCCCCTGGCCATCAGGTCAGATTTGGAAGTTTAAACTACACGGCTGACATTCACGGGGACTTGATCATCGACGGATTCGAGCCACTGCCGAGCGCGCCGTACTGTCCCGACAAGCATGATCTAGGTCTGCCGCCGAACAGTGCCCTGGAGGCCGCACCCGCATCGGCTTCGATCCTTAATTCGGAGCCAACTGCGCCGATCGAGGATGGGCGGCTGGACGCCGCCTCGAGGGCTGCGATCCCAACGGCGATTGAGCTGAACACCAGCCCCGCACTCCGCAAGACTCATGACTACAAGGAGCCGGACTCCTCTCTGGACTCCAAACCCTCCGCGCCCCTGCCGATCGAATCCGATTGGGCGCCGATCATGGAGTTTACTGCCGCGGACATCTTTCAACACTCGCCTTTCGATGATATTCTGAAGACATTGAAGTCTCTCTCTTTATCAGGAGAGCCCTGGCCGGACTACGGTCAGCAAGGATGGGATTCGGACGATGAAGAAATCCAAAGCCCACCCACCACCCACTTTGTAGCCACTGTCGATGACTTAACCGACATGCTCGACTTCGACTCCGAAGACATCGACGGTATGGACGCCGATGAAGGAGACGATGAAGAACCAGCGCCTATCAGGCCCTGGAAAGCCACCTCGTCATATGACATATACATGGTGGACACCCCAAAAGAAGGAGATGGCGACGGAACGGCGGAGGATGACCCCTCCAAGAAACAGCCTAAGCGCCGGCGTCAGCGGCGCCGCTCAAAATCCCGCCAAAACAAATACGGTGATTCCAGCACGGGAGATAATAATACTCCGGAAAGTGCCGAAGAAAACCCCCTCCGGCAAGATTTAGCACAGGAGGATGGAGAAACCAGCCCTCATGAGAGAGCGACAGACAGAGAGGTCGAGGACGATAATTATATGCCTCCCTCCGAAGACGAGGCAAGCCTCGACGACGACGAATTCGTCGTGCCAGAGGATCCCGTCGAGCAAGAGCGTTTTCAACGCAGGCTTAAGGCCACGGCAAGAAGCCTCAAGAAAAAACAGCAATAGCTTAGAGCTGACCAAGATTTGCTAGTCGATAGATGGACTGAAGTCCTTGCGGCCGAAGAGCATAAAATCGAACGCCCCTCCAAGAGCTACCCAAAGCGCAGGTTGCTACCCCGATTAGAGGAGGAAGCACTTGATGCGGCCGACCGGCCACCTCGTGGCCGCGACAGAGAGGCCTCTCGGCGCTCCACTCAAGCCGCACCCTGTACCAAGGCACGGGAATATGCGCCGGACTTACGAGATATGTTGGAGGACAAGGCAAGGCAAACAAGATCGATCTACGGATTGCGTGGGCGCCCCACACCTCGAGACGGTAACCGTCACGCCGGCCACAAATTCGGCAGGGCCGAACACAGTAGACAAAGCTCATTGGAGCTACGTCATGATATAGCCCAGTACAGAGGTGCCGCACACCCAGTATGCTTTACAGACGAAATAATGGATCATCAAATCCCTGAGGGTTTCAAACCCGTAAACATCGAATCATATGATGGCACAACAGATCCTGCGGTATGGATCAAGGATTATCTCCTTCATATCCACATGGCCCGCGGCGATGATTTCCACGCCATCAAATACCTCCCACTCAAGCTTAAAGGACCAGCTCGGCATTGGCTTAACAGCTTGCCAACAGGATAAATCAGTTGTTGGGAGGACCTGGAAGCCGCATTCCTCGACAATTTCTAGGGCACTTATGTGCGACCCCCAGACGCCGATGACCTAAGTCACGTAATTTAGCAGCCAGATGAATCGGCCAGGAAATTCTGGACACGGTTCCTAACAAAGAAAAATCAAATAGTCGACTGTCCGGACGCCGAGGCCCTAGCAGCCTTCAAGCATAATATCCGTGACGAGTGGCATGCCCGGCACCTTGGACAGGAAAAGCTGAAGTCTATGGCAGCACTCACGACACTCATGACCCGCTTTTGCGTGGGAGAAGACAGCTGGCTTGCTCGTAGCAACAATATGACCAAGAACCCTGGTAATTCGGATACCAGGGACAGTAGTGGCAGGTCGCATCGCAACAAGCAAAAGCGCCGCATTAACGGCGACAATACTGAGGATACGACAGTTAATGCCAGATTCAGAGGCTCTAAATCCGGTCAGCGGAAAAAGCCATTCAAAAGGAATCCCAGGGGCCCGTCCAGTTTGGACCGAATACTCGACCACTTGTGCCAGATACATGGCACCCCCGAAAAGTCGGCCAATCACACCAACAGGGATTGTTGGGTGTTCAAGCAGGCAGGCAAGTTAAATGCCGAAAATGATGACAAGGGGCTTCATAGCGATGCCGACGAGGAGCCCCGGCCACCGAACAACAGTGGACAGAAGGGTTTTCCCCCACAAGTGCGGACGGTGAACATGATATACGCAACCCACGTCCCCAAAAGGGAGCGGAAGCGCGCGTTAAGGGACGTATACGCGGTAGAGCCAGTCGCCCCAAAGTTCAACCCATGGTCCTCCTGCCCGATCACCTTTGATCGAAGGGACCATCCCACTAGCATCCGTCATGGCGGATTCGCCGCATTGGTTCTAGACCCAATTATCGACGGATTTCACCTCACTAGAGTCCTTATGGACGGCGGCAGCAGCCTGAACCTGCTTTACCAGGATACAGTGCGGAAAATGGGCATAGATCCCTCGAGGATTAAGCCCACCAAAACGACCTCTAAAGGCGTAATACCAGGTGTAGAGGCCAACTGTACAGGCCCAGTCACACTTGAAGTGGTCTTCGGATCTCCGGATAATTTCCGAAGCGAGGAGTTAATATTCGACATAGTCCCATTCCGCAGTGGCTATCACGCACTGCTCGGGCGAACCGCATTTGCCAAGTTCAATGTGGTACCGCACTACGCATACCTTAAGCTCAAGATGCCAGGCCCTCGAGGAGTAATTACGGTCAATGGAAACACCGAACGCTCCCTCCGAACGGAGGAGCACATGGCGGCCCTTGCAGCGGAAGTACAAAGCAGTCTCTCCAGGCAGTTCTCCAGTCCGGCCATTAAACGACCGGACACCGTCAAGCACTCCCGGAGTAACCTACAACAAGACCGCCTGGCACGATCCGAGCAGGCGTAGCAATGCGGCCCCAACCCCAGCCCTAGCAAAAAGGCGACGCCAGTGCTTCGCATACATAACTACGCTCTAGAAATACCATGGGTACAGGGGGAGGGGCACCATCAAGGCACTCCCGAAGCACGGCTTAAACCGCACCAGGGGCTACCGATTTTTTAATTTTCTCTTACTTTCAGGACTCCATTATTCGGAAGGCCTTTTCGGCAGTTCAATTGCCGCACAAACGATGCAAGAACCAGGGAAGCAGACAAGCCACGCCGCATTACGGAACTCCCAGGTGGTCTCTATCACGAGCAGTATACCTGTTTCGCACATTATTCCGCAGCTTGCCCCTGGAACGAACATGTTAAATAGTCCAACCTTTTGCTTATCGCATTATTTGTATCGTTCTGCTTTGATCGCAACCCTCTTTAATAAACAATGCATAGATTTTGTCTATTTTTGCATTACTCTTTTTTTTCTATATGTTCCGTAACGACATGTTGCACCCGTACACTTTGGTACGGCCAAAATACGCCAGGGGCTTCAGTACCCCTCAACATGGTGTGAGAAGTCCGAACACTTTAACAAGTGTGGCACCCCGAACTTATAGCATTATATGCATCAGCTCCGAATCATGTCTTGGGTAAATAGTTGGGTTTGCCCGGCTCCTATGTTTTGGTGCCTTACGTTCCGCTATATCGCCTAAGGTAGCACTAGGAGAACCACTGCGATTGTGCCCTAGTTGAGATGGGTCGAGCACCTCAGTGAAGAAAGCTAAAACTGACTGTCATGATGAAGCGAGAGCTGGTCGCTGTTCGAGAGGTTTTTTCGAGTCCTTAAAGACTTATGCCACTTCGGGCGAGGAGTCGGCTCCGTCCGGCCAAGGCGTGGATAGCACCCTGAACTCGATCTTCCGAATACCAGGGGCTTCGCCAAAATTTAAAATTATAGAATTCTATGGCTAAGTGAGAGTGTTCACGCATTATAGTCCGATTGCCTTGTTTGTTGGGCTGAGCGCCTCCCACGAAGGACCCAAACATGGGAAAAAGAGCGCTCAGGTTTATCCCTGAACACCCCAGCACTAGCGGCACCGGGGCAGAAGCCGACGACTCGCCATCTCTCAGAATTGATAAACAGCCGCACAGAAGGTAATATTTTAAATTCAAACAGCATTGCTTAGCGCATATGAACAAGTTTTCAGTGCACGGGACAAAACAAGCGAGTTTTACTCAAAAATTACATCCCTAGAACATTCATCCGCCACAAGGAGGGCACCCTTCAGAACATCCTTATAATAATTCTCGGGCTTGCATTGCTCTTTCCCCGGTGGTGGCCCGTCCTTCACAAGCCTCTCAGCATCCAGGTTGCCCCAGTGCACCTTAGCACGGGCAAGGGCCCTACGGGCACCTTCAATGCAGATGGAGCGCTTGATGACTTCGAGCCTTGGACAGGCCTCCACCAGCCGCCGCACCAGCCCGAAATAGCTCCCAGGCAGAGCCTCTCTAGGCCACAGCCGAACTATGAGGCCCCTCATGGCCTGTTCGGCCGCCTTGTGGAGCTCGACCAGTTGCTTCAACTGGTCGCTCAGGGGCACGGGGTGTCCGGCCTCAACATACTGAGACCAGAACACCTTCTCTGTCGAGCTGCCCTCCTCGGCTCGATAGAATGCGGCGGCATCAGACACACTCCGGGGAAGATCTGCGAACGCTCCTGGAGAACTCCGGATTCGGGTAAGTAACAAGTAACTCACGCTTATGTGTTTGCTTTGCATAAAGAATGCCTTACCCGCCGCTATCTTCTTCACCTCATCCAACTCCTGGAGGGTCTTCTGGGATTCAGCCTTGGCAGACTTGGCACTTTCAATAGCCGCCGCAAGCTCGGAAGCTCGCGTCCTTGAGTCAAGCTCCAAACTCTCATGTTTTTCCATGAGAGCTCCAAGCTAGGCACGACCGAGCTCTTGCTCGGACCGCTCGAGGTTCTTCTTTATCGTGTCCACTTCCGCAGTCAGTGCGGCGGACGTAAGCAGAGAAGCCTGCATACGCATATTGACTCCTTTTTGTTAGACTCCTGCGAATTTTATTTGATCCTCTATTTGGCTTTTCTTCCCGAACGCCAAACAGAGCATCAGGGGCTACTGTCTATGCGGTAATATTATTTGCACATTCTTTACTTACCTCAAAGCCTGTTAAAAGGCTAGTACAAGCTTCAGTCAGTCCGCTCTTGGCGGACTGAACCTTCTGGACCACCGCACTCATAATGGTGCGGTGCTCCTCGTCGATGGAGGCGCCTTGGAGTGCCTCCAACAGACTATCCGGCGCCTCCGGTTGGACGGGGGTCATCGGCACGGAGGGCTTGCTCCTCTTGTAAGGAGGTCGCCCGCCGGACTCTGGAACCTTTGAAGGTTCCGGAGCGGTGTCCGGCCTAGAGCCGGACTTGGAGCCCTGGGGGGTTTCATCCCCTTTACTCCTGGAGTCCGGGAGGTCGCCTCGCGGCGCCTCCAGGACCACCTCCTCCCGGATTGGAACCTGTTGGGACAACACTTCGGTGTCTTCAGGGCGGGGGGAGGAAGACGTCGGAAGCGAGTTCACGTCCGACAAGTCCAGTGAGCCGCTCGACGACGCGTCGAGCCGGTCTTTGGGTGGGCTGCATAAACATATTCGACATAAGGGAAAGCTGTACAATAAACGAATACTATGAATTACTCTGGTATCCGGATAATTACGATTTGGCCAGGGGCTTAGCCCTGGGCGCCCACTCCTCTCTGCCGTCATCGGCGTCGATGGAGTAGTCCGGAGGAAGGGTTTTCCCCTTCTTGGACCCTTCGGCCTCCCCAGTTGGGTGGCCTTCCTTTTCTTCCCTTCCCCCGCTGGAGGGGGAGGGGTCTCTTCTTCCTCCTCGTCTTCGTGGGAGGAGTGCGTCTTGGATTCGTCGGATGATGAATCCGACACCTCCGGGAATCAGGCACTCTTTCGAGTCCCCGTGGCCTTCTTCTCCAGCACCACATAGGGTGCCGGAACCAGCAGCTTCGCCAAGTGGGCATCGGCTGGGTCTTCGGGCAAAGGTGCTGGACAGTCGATCCGTCCGGACTTCGCCTGCCAATCCTGTCAAAGGTGAGGGAGCTTAGATCCCGCACAGAGTTAAACTATGAAAAACTAGTGCCCTGCAAAAGGTACAAAAAACTTACCGCGCTAGCGTGACGCTGTGCGCTGAATCCGCGATCCTCGGTAGCGGATGCGGGAGCCTCGGCGCCTTTGAAAAGCATCTTCCAGGCATCTTCGTACGTCGTGTCGAAGAGCCTGCTCAGAGTTCGGTGCTGCACCGGATTGAACTCCCACAGATTGAAGGCCCGTTGTTGACACAGGAGGCTCAGGCGGATGAGCATAACCTGGACTACATTGACAAGCCTGAGCTGCTTGTTCACCATGGATTGGATGCATGTTTGTAGTCCAGTCACCTCCTTTTTGCTGCCCCACGACAGGCCCGTCTCTTTCCAGGACGTGAGCCACGTTGGGGGTCCGGACGGGAACTCGGGGGCTGCGACCCACTTAGGGTCGCGCTCCTCGGTGATGTAAAACCACCCCGATTGCCACCCCTTCAGGGTCTCCACAAAGTAGCCCTTCAGACATAGGACGTTGGGCATCTTGCCCACCATGGCGCCTCCGCACTCCGCCTGGTTGCCGCGCACCACCTTCGGCTTGACATTGAAAGTCTTGAGCCATGGGCTGAAATGGGGGTGGATGCGGAGGAAGGCCTCACACACGACGATAAACGCCGAGATGTTGAGGACAAAATTCGGGGCCAGATCGTGGAAATCCAGGCCATAGTAGAACATGAGCCCCCAGACAAATGGGTGGAGAGGGAAACCCAGTCCGCGGAGGAAATGGGGGAGGAACACCACCCTCTCATGGGGCCTAGGGGTAGGGATGAGCTGCCCCTCTTCGGGAAGCCGGTGCGCGATGTCGTTAGACAAGTATCCGGCCTTCCTTAGCTTTTTGATGTGCCCCTCCGTAACGGAGGAGGCCATCCACTTGCCTCCCGCTCCAGACATAGCTGGATAAGGTTGAGATGGGGAGTGCGGACTTGGGCGTTGGAGCTTGAGTGCGCAAGAATGGATAGGCAAAGGAGGAAGAAGGCGTAGGTGAAAAGGTGGACCCTTATCCCCTTATATGGGTGGACGCGACTATGCGTCCCCACCAGCCTGGTAAAACTCACTTATCTCCCAAGCGCCGCAATCAATGGTGCGGTTGGGTTACCCACGCCCGTATTGATGAGAATCCCGGAATAAGGGGACATGATCTCTGCTTTAACAAGACGTGCCAAGGAAACCGCCTCGCATGACATGCTGAGGTGGGATAATGAAACGACTCGGATAAAGGCTTGGCCGTGGTGTGTCGCGCTACGGAATACATCAGCAGATTAGATTTGTGTAAATATTATTCTCTCTATGGCAATATGTGGAAACTTATTTTGCAGAGCCGGACACTATCTTTGTGGTCAAAATCTTCTATGAAGTACTTGGAGGAGGAACCCGCCTTGCAATGCCGAAGACAATCTGCGCGCCAGACTCGTCATCATTGAAGCCTGGTTGAGGGGCTACTGAGGGAGTCCTGGATTAGGGGGTGTCCGGATGGCCGGACTATTCCTTCAGCCGGACTATACCTTCAGCCGGACTCCTGGACTATGAAGATACAAGATTGAAGACTCCGTCCCGTGTCCGGAAGGGACTTTCCTTGGCGTGGAAGGCAAGCTTGGCGATACGGATATACAGATCTCCTACCATTGTAACCGACTCTATGTAACCCTAACCCTATTCGATGTCTATATAAACCGGAGGGTTTTAGTCCGTAGGACATCATATTCATACACAACAATCATACCATAGGCTAGCTTCTAGGGTTTAGCCTCTCCAATCTCGTGGTAGATCTACTCTTGTACTACCCATATCATCAATATTAATCAAGCAGGATGTAGGGTTTTACCTCCATCGAGACGGCCCGAACCTGGGTAAACTTCGTGTCCCTTGCCTCCTATTACCATCCGTCCTAGACGCACAGTTCAGGACCCCCTACCCGAGATCTGCCGGTTTTGACACCGACAGGGCCGCTCTCTTCTTCCTCCCCACTTCAGGTGGGGAGTCGCTGTCTTCTTCCTCTTTGTCGTCATCATCAGCGGACGAAGAGGAAGTCTCGTCTTCGGACATCACGTCCGGAGCGCCTTTTTGGCGAGGGCCCTTCTTGGCCCCTTTGGCCGCTTTCTTGTCCATCTTCTCTGGCACCTCATAAGGTGCTGGGAAAAGCATTTTCGTCAGTAATGAGAATTCTTGGTCTTCGGGCAGCGGAGCCGGACAGTTAATCCCCTCCGCTATCTTGATCCAGGCCTGAAAACACGGGTAGGAAAGCTTAGGCTTTTTCTCAAAATATGCTAATAAAGGGTACGCCTTGAAAACATTAAAAGAACTTACCGGGTTAGCCTGGCGTTTTGAGCTAAGCCCGCGATCTTCGGTCGTGGGCGGTGGCGTCTCGCCGGCCTTGAAGAGCACTTTCTAGATTTCTTTGTGCGTCGTGCCGAAGAGCTCTAGTAGCATCTGGTTCTTGGCCGGATCGTACTCCCATAGATTGCAAGTCCGGCGTTGGCACGGAAGGACCCAACGAATGAGCATGACCTGGACCACGTTGACGAGCTTGATCTTCCTATCTATCATCTTCTGGATGCACGTCTGGAGCCCAGTCAGCTCGTCTGAGGGACCCCATGTTAGGCCCCTCTCTTTCCAGGAGGTGAGCCGCATCGGGATTCCGGATCTGAATTCGGGGGCTGCCACCTAGTTGGCACCGCGCGGCTCGGTGATATAGAACCACCCCGTTTGCCACCCTTTCACCATTTTCACGAACGAGCCTTCGAGCCAGGTAACGTTGGGCATCTTGACCACCATGGCGCCTCCGCACTTTGCTTGTTGTCCGCTCACCACCTTCGGCTTCACATTGAAGGTCTTCAGCCATAGGCCAAAGTGAGGCGGGATGCGGAGAAAGGCCTTGCACACAACAATGAATGCCGTGATGTTGAGGATGAAGTTGGGAGCTAGGTCATGGAAGTCTATCCCGTAGTAAAACATCAGTCCACAGACAAAGGGGTGAAGAGGGAAGCCTAGCCCGCGGATGAAATGTTTGAGAAACACAACCCTCTCATGGGGCTCTGGAGTGGGGACGATTTGTCCCCTGGCTGGGAGTCGGTGAGCGATCTCCTTGGCCAGATATCCTGCCTCCCGGAGCACCTTGATATCCTTCTTCTTGACGGAGGAGGCCATCCACTTACCCCCAGCTCTGGATCCGGACATCTTTGGAGTGCATTCTCGGTCGAGGGAAAAGCTAAAAGCTTGGGCGCTGGAGCTCGGGGACGGAAGGACTGAGGAGGAGCTGAGGTGTGGGTGAAGGAAGGGAATCCTTATCCCCTTATAAAGGCCACGAGTATCAAGCGTCTCCCCACTCACCTTAAACTCGCCTATTCCCAAGGGCCGTGCAAACGGCACGGTTGTGTCACCCACGCCCGTATTGATGAGAATCCTGTAATAAGGGGACACGATCTCTGCTTCAACAAGACGTGCCAATGGCAACCGCGCCTCGAAACGTGGAGCGGCAGACAAAAAAAGGTTCGAAATTATGACCGGACAGACGTGATGTCATATTGTAAAAATCTATCAGCAGATTAAACTCGTGTAAAAATATATATTCTCTCTACGGTTATGTATGGTGTGTGCGACATGTCCGGATACTATCATCGCATCCGAAGACTATCTTGAAGTTTGGATAGAAGGGAACCTGCCTTGCAATGCCAAAGACAATCTGCGCGCTGAACTCCTCGTCATTGAAGCTAGGTTCAGGGGCTACTGAGGGAGTCCTGGACTAAGGGGTCCTCGGGCGTCTGGCCTGTTATCCATGGGCCGGACTGATGGGCTATGAAGACATGAAGGCCGAAGACTATACCTGTGTCCGGATTGGACTCTCCTTGGCGTGGAAGGCAAGCTTGGCAACCGACTATGAAGATTCCTTCTTATGTAACCGACTCTATGTAAACCCTAGGTCCCCTCGGTGTCTATATAAACCGGAGGGGTTAGTCCGGAAAGGATAGATATACTCATTACCATAGTCATATAGGTTAGACTTCTAGGGTTTAGCCATTACGATCTCGTGGTAGATCAACTCTTGTAACACTCATATTCATCAAGATCAATCAAGCAGGACGTAGGGTATTACCTCCATAGAGAGGGCCCGAACCTGGGTAAACATCGTGTCCCCCGTTTCCTATTACCATTGATCCTAGACGCATAGTTCGGGACCCCCTACCCGAGATCCGCTGGTTTTGACACCGACACCAGGCCCATCCCTCTCTAGGGCTTTCTGCCTACCCGGTCGTGCCGCGTCATTATCTTGCGGGTACCCTCACGGTCAACCTATTGGGGAACGCAGTATTTCAAAAAAAATCCTACGATCACGCAAGATCTATCTAGGAGATGCATAGCAACAAGAGGAGTGAGTGTGTCTACGTACCCTTGTAGACCGAAAGAGGAAGCGTTTAGTAACGCGGTTGATGTAGTCGAACGTCTTCGCGATCCAACCGATCCAAGTACCGAACGTACGACACCTCCGCGATCAGCACCCGTTTAGTTCGGTGACGTCCCTCGTACTCTTGATCCAGCTGAGGCCGATGGAGAGTTCTGTCAGCATGATGACGTGGTGACGGTGATGATGAAGTTACCGACGCAGCTCTTTGCCTAAGCACTATGACGATATGACCGAGGTGTGTAACTATGGAGGGGGGTACCGCACACGGCTAAAATATCAACTTGTGTGTCTATGGAGAGGGAGAGGCAGCCGACCCTAGGGGGCGCGCCAAGGTGTGGGTCCTACAAGGACTCCCTAGTCCTAGTAGGATTCCACCTCCCACACGGAGTAGAAAAGGGGGAAGGGAGAAGGAGAAGGAAAGGGGGGGCCTTCTCCTAGTCCTAATCGGTCTCCTGCCCTAGGGGGGGGCACACCAGCCCCTTGTGGGCTGGTGTGCTTCCCTCTTATGGCCCATAAGGCCCATAACTTTTCCCGGGGGTTCCGGTAACCTCCCGGTACTCCTGAAAAATGCCCGAACCTCTCGGAGCCATTCCGATGTCCAAATGCAACCTTCCAATATATGAATTTTTACCTCTCAACCATTTCGACACTCCTCGTCATGTCCGTGATCTCATCCGATACCCCGAACAAAATTCAGTTCATCAAATCACATAACTCATAATATAAATCGTCATCGAACGTTAAGCGTGCGGACCCCACGGGTTCGAGAACTATGTAGACATGACTGAGACACGTCTCCGGTAACTAACCAATAGCGGAACCTGGATGCTCATATTGGCTCCTACATATTCTACGAAGATCTTTATCAGTCAAACCGCATAACAACATACATTTTCCCTTTGTCATCGGTATGTTACTTGCCCGAGATTCTATCCTCGATATCATCATACCTAGTTCAATCTCGTTACCGGCAAGTCTCTTTACTCATTTCGTAATGCATCATCACGCAACTAACTCATTAATCACATTGCTTGCTAGGCTTATAGTGATGTGCATTATCGAGAGGGCCCCGTGATACCTCTCTGATACACGGAGTGACAAATCCTAATCTCGATCTATGCCAACTCAACAAAAACCTTCGAAGACACCTCTAGAGCATCTTTATAATCACCCAGTTACGTTGTGATGTTTGATAGCACACAAGGTGTTCCTCCGGTATTCGGGAGTTGCATAATCTCATAGTCAGAGGAACATGTATAAGTCATGAAGAAAGCAATAGCAATAAAACTAAATGATCATAATGCTAAGCTAATGGATGGGTCTTGTCCATCACATCATTCTCTAATGATGTGATCGCGTTCATCAAATGACAACACATGTCTATGGTCAGGAAACCTAACCATCTTTGATAAACAAGCTAGTCAAGTAGAGGCATACTAGGGACACTCGGTTTGTCTATGTATTCACACATGTACTAAGTTTCCGGTTAATACAATTCTAGCATGAATAATAAACATTTATCATGATATAAGGAAATATAAATAACAACTTTATTATTGCATCTAGGGCATATTTCCTTCAGTCTCCCACTTGCACTAGAGTCAATAATCTAGTTCACATCGTCATGTGATTTAACACCAATAGTTCACATCTTTATGTGATTAGTACACATCGCCATGTGACTAACACCAAAAGGGTTTACTAGAGTCAATAATCTAGTTCACATCGCTATGTGAAAAACACCCAAAGCGTACTATGGTGTGATCATGTGTTGCTTGTGAGAGAAGTTTAGTCAACGGGTCTGTCACATTCAGAGCCGTATGTATTTTTGCAAGTTTTTTTATGTCTATAATGCTTTGCATAGAGCTACTTGTTGGGGAACGTAGTAATTCCAAAAAAATTCCCACGCACACGCAAGATCATGGTGATGCATAGCAACGAGAGGGGAGAGTGTTGTCCACGTACCCTCGTAGACCGTTAAGCGGAAGCGTTATGACAACGCGGTTAATGTAGTCGTACGTCTTCACGATCGACCGATCCTCAATGCCGAACGTACGACATCTCTGTTTTCAGCACACGTTCAGCTCGGTGATGTCCCGCGAACTCACGATCCAGTAGAGCTCGAGGGAGAGTTTAATCAGCACGATGGCGTGATGACGATGTTGATGAAGCTACCGATGCAGGGCTTCGCCTAAGCACCGCTACGATGTGACCAAGGTGGATTATGGTGGAGGGGGGCACCGCACACGGCTGGGAGAGATCAATGATCAACTTGTGTGTTCTAGGGTGCCCCTGCCCCCGTATATAAAGGAGCAAGGGGGGAGGCCGGCCGGCCCTATAGGGCGCGCCAGGAGGAGGAGTCCTCCTCCTAGTAGGAGTAGGACTCCCCTCTTTCCTACTCCTACTTGGAGGGGGAAAGGAAGGGGAAGAAGGAGAAGGAAAGAGGGGGGGGGGCTGCCCCCCTTCCTAGTCCAATTCGGACCAGAGGGGGAGGGGGCGCGCTGCCTTCCCTAGATGGCAGCTCTCTCTCCACTAGGGCCCAACAAGGCCCATTAACCCCCCCGGGGGGGGGTTCCCGTAACCCCTCCGGCACTGCGGTAAAATCCTGATTTCACCCGGAACTCTTCTGATGTCCAAATGTAGGCTTCCAATATATCAATATTTATGTATCAACAATTTCGAGACTCCTCGTCATGTCCGTGATCATCTCCGGGACTCCGAACTACCTTCGGTACATCAAAACATATAAACTCATAATACCGATTGTCACAGAACTTTAAGCGTGCGGACCCTACCGGTTCGAGAACTATGTAGACATGACCGAGACATGTCTCCGGTCAATAAACAATAGCGGAACCTGGATGCTCATATTGGTTCCTACATATTCTACGAAGATCTTTATCGGTCAAACCACATAACAACATACATTGTTCCCTTTGTCATCAGTATGTTACTTGCTCGAGATTCGATCGTCGGTATCTCAATACCTAGCTCAATCTCATTACCGGCAAGTCTCTTTACTCGTTACGTAATGCATCATCCCACAACTAACTCATTAGTCACATTGCTTGCAAGGCTTATTGTGATGTGCATTACCGAGAGGGCTCAGAGATACCTCTCCGACAATCGGAGTGACAAATCCTATTCTTGATCTATGCCAACTCCACGAACACCATCGGAGACACCTGTAGAGCACCTTTATAATCACCCAGTTACGTTGTGACGTTTGGTAGCACACAAAGTGTTCCTCCGTTATTCGGGAGTTGCATAATCTCATAGTCATAGGAACATGTATAAGTCATGAACAAAGCAATAACAGTAAACTAAATGATCATGTGCTAAGCTAACGGAACAGGTCAAGTCAATCACATCATTCTCCTAATGATGTGATCCTGTTGATCAAATGACAACTCATGTCTATGGCTAGGAAACTCAACCATCTTTTATCAACAAGCTAGTCAAGTAGAGGCATACTAGTGACAGTATGTTTGTCTATGTATTCACACATGTATTATGTTTCCGGGTAATACAATTCTAGCATGAATAATAAACATTTATCATGACACGAGGAAATAAATAATAACTTTATTATTGCCTCTAGGGCATATTTCCTTCAGTCTCCCACTTGCACTGGAGTCAATAATCTAGATTACACAGTAATGATTCTAACACCCATGGAGTCTTGGTGCTGATCATGTTTTGCTCATGGAAGAGGCTTAGTCAATGGGTCTGCAACATTCAGATCTGTATGTATCTTGCAAATCTCTATGGCTCCCACCTGGACTGGATCCCGGATGGAATTGAAGCATCTCTTGATGTGCTTGGTTCTTTTGTGAAATCTGGATTCCTTTGCCAAGGCAATTGCACCAGTATTGTCACAAAAGATTTTCATTGGACCCGATGCACTAGGTATGACACCTAGATCGGATATGAACTCCTTCACCCAGACTCCTACATTTGCTGCTTCCGAAGCAGCTATATACTCCGCTTCACACATAGATCCCGCCACGACGCTTTGTTTAGAATTGCTCCAACTTACGGCTCCACCGTTCAATATAAACACGTATCCGGTTTACGATTTAGAATTGTCCGGATCAGTGTCAAAGCTTGCATCGACGTAACCATTTACGACGAGCTCTTTGTCACCTCCATAAACGAGAAACATATCCTTAATCCTTTTTAGGTATTTCAGGATGTTCTTGACCGCTGTCCAGTGACCCACTCAGGGATTACTTTGGTACCTCCCTGCTAAACTAATAGCAAGGCACACATCAGGTCTGGTACACAGCATTGCATACATGATAGAGCCTATAGCTGAAGCATAGGGAACACTTTTCATTTTCTCTCTATCTTGTGCAGTTGTCGGGCATTGAGTCTTACTCAACTTCACACCTTGTAACACAGGCAGGAACCCTTTCTTTGCTTGATCCATTTTGAACTTCTTCAAAACTTTATCAAGGTATGTGCTTTGTGAAAGTCCAATTAAGCGTCTTGATCTATCTCTATAGATCTTCATGCCCAATATATAAGCAGCTTCTCCGAGGTCTTTCATTGAAAAACTCTTATTCAAGTATCCTTTTATGCTATCCAGAAATTCTATATCATTTCCAATCAACAATATGTCATCCACATATAATATTAGAAATGCTACAGAGCTCCCACTCACTTTCTTGTAAATACATGCTTCTCCAAAAGTTTGTATAAAACCATATGCTTTGATCAAACTATCAAAACGTTTATTCCAACTCCGAGAGGCTTGCACCAGTCCATAAATGGATCGCTGGAGCTTGCACACTTTGTTAGCACCCTTTGGATCGACAAAACCTTCTGGTTGCATCATATACAACTCTTCTTCCAGAAATCCATTCAGGAATGCAGTTTTGACATCCATTTGCCAAATTTCATAATCATAAAATGCGGCAATTGCTAACATGATTTGGACAGACTTAAGCATCGCTACGGGTGAGAAAGTCTCATCGTAGTCAACCCCTTGAACTTGTCGAAAACCTTTTGCAACAAGTTGAGCTTTGTAGACAGTAACATTACCGTCAGCATTAGTCTTCTTCTTGAAGATCCATTTATTCTCGATGGCTTGCCGATCATCGGGCAAGTCAACCAAAGTCCATACTTTGTTCTCATACATGGATCCCATCTCAGATGTCATGGCCTCAAGCCATTTTGCGGAATCTGGGCTCACCATCGCTTCTTCATAGTTCGTAGGTTCATCGTAGTCAAGTAAATGACTTCTAGAACAGGATTACCGTACCACTCTGGTGCGGATCTTACTATGGTTGACCTATGAGGTTCGGTAGTAACTTGATCTGAAGTTTCATGATCATCATCATTAGCTTCCTCACTGATTGGTGTAGGTGTCACAGGAACCGGTTTCTGTGATGAACCACTTTCCAATAAGGGAGCAGGTACATTTACCTCATCAAGTTCTACTTTCCTCCCACTCACTTCTTTCAAGAGAAACTCCTTTTCTAGAAAGGATCCATTCTTAGCAACAAAAGTCTTGCCTTCGGATCTGTGATAGAAGGTATACCCAATAGTTTCCTTTGGGTATCCTATGAAGACACATTTCTCCGATTTGGGTTCAAGCTTATCAGGTTGAAGCCTTTTCACATAAGCATCGCAGCCCCAAACTTTAAGAAACGACAACTTTGGTTTCTTGCCAAACCACAGTTCATAAGGCATCGTCTCAACGGATTTCGATGGTGCCCTATTTAAGGCGAATGCAGCCGTCTCTAAAGCATAACCCCAAAACGATAGTGGTAAATCAGTAAGAGACATCATAGATTGCACCATATCTAGTAAAGTACGATTATGACGTTCGGACACACCATTACGCTGTGGTGTTCCGGGCGGCGTCAATTGCGAAACTATTCCGCATTGTTTCAAATGTAGACCAAACTCGTAACTCAAATATTCTCCTCCATGATCAGATCATAGAAACTTTATTTTCTTGTTACGATGATTTTCCACTTCACTCTGAAATTCTTTGAACTTTTCAAATGTTTCAGACTTATGTTTCATGAAGTAGATATACCCATATATGCTCAAATCATCTGTGAAGGTGAGAAAATAACGATACCTGCCGCGAGCCTCCTTATTCATTGGACCACATACATCAGTATGTATGATTTCCAATAAATCTGTTGCTCGCTCCATTGTTCCGGAGAACGGCGTTTTAGTCATCTTGCCCATGAGGCATGGCTCACAAGTACCAAGTGATTCATAATCAAGTGATTCCAGAAGTCCATCACTATGGAGTTTCTTCATGTGCTTTACACCAATATGACCTAAACGGCAGTGCCACAAATAAGTTGCACTGTCATTATCAGCTCTGCATCTTTTGGCTTCAACATTATGAATATGTGTATTACTACTATTGAGATTCAACACAAATAGACCACTCTTCAAGGGTGCATGCCCATAAAAGATATTACTCATATAAATATAACAACCATTATTCTCATATTTAAATGAATAACCGTCTCGCATCAAACAAGATCCAGATATAATGTTCATGCTTAACGCTGGCAACAAATAACAATTATTTAGGTCTAAAATTAATCCCGTAGGTAGATGTAGAGGTAGCGTGCCGACGGCGATCACATCGACTTTGGAACCATTTAGCGCACGCATGGTCACCTCGTCCTTAGCTAATCTTCGCTCAATCTGTAGTCCCTGTTTCGAGTTGCAAATATTAGCAATAGAACCAATATCAAATACCCAGGTGCTACTGCGAGCTCTAGTAAGGTACACATCAATAACATGTATATCACATATACCTTTGTTCACCTTGCCATCCTTCTTATCCGCCAAATACTTGGGGTAGTTACGCTTCCAGAGACCAGTCTGTTTGCAGTAGAAGTACTCAGTCTCAGGCTTACGTCCAAACTTGGGTTTCTTCTCCTGAGCAGCAACTTGTTTGCTCTTATTTTTGAAGTCCCCCTTCTTATTTCCTTTACCCTTTTTCTTAAAACTGGTGGTCTTGTTGACCCTTCTTGATTTCTACCTCCGCAGCTTTTAGCATTGCGAAGATCTCGGGAATCGTCTTATCCATCCCTTGCATATTATAGTTCATCACGAAGCTCTTGTAGCTTGGTGGCTGTGATTGAAGAATTCTGTCAGTGACACTATCATCCGAAAGATTAACTCCCAGTTGAATCAAGTGATTGTAGTACCCAGACATTCTGAGTATATGTTCACTGGCAGAACTATTCTCCTCCATCTTGCAGCTGTAGAACTTAGTGGAGACTTCGTATCTCTCAATCCGGGCATTTGCTTGAAATATTAACTTCAACTCCTGGAACATCTCATATGCTCCATGACGTTCAAAACATCGTCGAAGTCCCGGTTCTAAGCCGTAAAGCATGGCACACTGAACTATTGAGTAGTCATCAACGCGCGACTGCCAGGCATTCACAATGTCTGCAGTTGCCGGCGCAGGTGGTACACCTAGCGGTGCTTCCAGGACGTAACTCTTCTGTGCAGCAATGAGGATAATCCTCAAGTTACGGACCCAGACGTGTAATTGCTACCATCATCTTTCAACTTTGCTTTCTCAAGGAACGCATTAAAATTCAACGGAACAACAACACGGGCCATCTATCTACAACAACATAGACAAGCAAAATACTATCAGGTACTAAGTTCATGATAAATTTAAGTTCAATTAATCATATTACTTAGGAACTCCCACTTAGATAGACATCCCTCTAATCATCTAAGTGGTCACGTGATCCATATCAACTAAACCATAACCGATCATCACGTGAGATGGAGTAGTTTTCAATGGTGAACATCACTATGTTGATCATATCTACTATATGATTCACGCTCGACCTTTCGTTCTCAGTGTTTCGAGGCCATATCTGGATATGCTAGGCTCGCCAAGTTTAACCCGAGTATTCTACGTGTGCAAAACTATCTTACACCCGTTGTAGATGAACGTTGAGCTTATCACACTCAATCATCACGTGGTGTCTCTGCACGATGAAATTTGGCAACGGTGCATTCTCAGGGAGAACACCTTTACCTTGAAATTTAGTGAGAGATCATCTTATAATGTGAAAGTGCTAGTTATCGACTAGAGGGGGGTGAATAGGCGATTTTTATGAAAGTCTTCAAAACATGGGAGTTTCGAAGACAAACGATAGAAATGAACCTATAAACATGCAACGGAAGGTAGACTACACTAGGCAAGCCATAGTCAAGTATTCAATGAAGTGAAAGCACGAAGACTAATAGCAACTAGGAAGTACGGATCAGGATGGAAGATAGTATGAAGCCAATCAGAATAAACAGTCACACAGTGTAGACAAATAGATAATGCAACTAGGCAATGACTTCACAAGGACCAACTGTAAATAAAGAGATGGGAAGGATAGAACCAACTGCTTGTTGAAGACAATGATTTGTTGGACCAGTTCCAGTTGCTGTGACAACTGTACGTCTGGTTAGGGAGGCTGAGATTTAACTCAGAAGACAGTGTCTTCACCTTATTCCCCTTGAGCTAAGGACACCCAGTCCTCGCCCAATCACTCAGGTAAGTCTTCAAGGTAGACTTCCAAACCTTCACATACTTCGTTCACTAGCGATCCACAATGACTCTTGGATGCTCAGAATGCGACGCCTAACTGGCTGGAGGATTCACAGTCCTCAAGTGTAACAAGTGTTCAGATCACACAGACAGGAACACTTCAGTGATGCCTAACACTCTTTGGCTCTGGGTGTTTAGGGCTTTGTCCTCGCAGGGATTTCTCTCTCGAAGGCTTCGAGGTAGGTTGCTCTCAAACGACAAAAGCCATGCACTAACTCTGAGCAGCCACCAATTTATGGTGTAGGGGGTGGGCTATTTATAGCCACTAGGCAATCCGACCTGATTTGTCCGAAATGATCCTGGGTCACTAAGGAACTGACACGTGTTCCAACGGTCAGATTTCAAACACACGCGACAACTTTACTTGCGCTACAAGTAAAGCTAACTTATCCAGCTCTGGATAAGTTTTGCTCTCATTGTCTTCGCTCGAAGACATAGGATTTTGGTTAAGCATCACTTCAGTCACTCTAACTTTGTTCACTGGGACCCCACTTAACAGTACGGTGGTTCCTATGATTCAATAAAGAAGAAAAGGAAACAACGAAACAACTAATTCTTCGCGCTCCATAGTCTTCACGTGATGTCTTATCTTGTCATAGTCTTCAATGTGAATATCTTCACATACCACCTTTGTCTTCAATGTCTTCATACATTTTTAGGGGTCATCTCCGGTAGGTAAACCGAATCAATGAGGGACTACTACCTGTGTTATCCTGCAATTCTCACAAACACATTAGTCCCTCAACCAGGTTTGTCGTCAATACTCCAAAACCAACTAGGGATGGCACTAGATGCACTTACAATCTCCCCCTTTTTGGTGATTGATGACAAACTGTTTGAAGTTTTCAACGGGGATAAAAGTATGTGAAATTGTAAAGGATTTAGGTATTGTCTTCGTAAGTAGCAGAAAGGCTCCCCCTGACGATGTGCATATAAGTATTTTGCTTTTGAATGCGAATGCACATGGCAGGTTGTACTTGCGGAGCTCCTCTTATACTTATGAAGACAATTCATCATGCATGAAATGATATAACGAAGATATTGACATGCATAATGAAAAATGGACGTCTGCAAAATGGCTTCATGCGGAATTCGTCGTCGCACATGCGGAATTTATCATCGCATCACATAGTTGACGAAACGGTAGCAGACGACCATCAAGTTTAAGTGTTACAACTCAAAATGAACCAAATGTATCAAAAGTGAGAGTTGTAAGCACTTGGCAAATGTAGCAAAAGTATAGCAACCACCCATATGGACCCGCTTGAAGACTATCAACTCATATGCTTCTCCCCCTTTTGTTAGTAATGACCAAAAAGGTTTGAATACATTGAGCTTCTACCCGTTCCCATGAGGAGTAGGCGATGCAGCAGGGTCGTCGTTATGGTTCGGTGGTGCAGAAGAACTTGGTGCAGTGTTGACACACGCCGAAGTTGGAGGTGGTGAGGTAGCATCATCTTGATCATCTATGACTCTGGCATTCACCGTTGTGATAACCCACAAGTATAGGGGATCGCAACAGCTTTCGAGGGTAGAGTATTCAACCCAAATTTATTGATTCAACACAAGGGGAGCCAAAGAATATTCTCAAGTATTAGCAGCTGAGTTGTCAATTCAACCACACCTAGAAACTTAGTATCTGCAGCAAAGTGTTTAGTAGCAAAGTAATATGATAGTGGTGGTAGCGGCAACAAAAGTAAAGACAACAAAAGTAATGTTTTTGGTATTTTATAGTGATTGTAACAGTAGCAGCGGGAAAGTAAATAAGCGAGAACCAGTATATGGAAAACTCGTAGGCACCGGATCAGTGATGGATAATTATGCCGGATGCGGTTCATCATGTAACAGTCATAACATAGGGTGACACAGAACTAGCTCCAATTCATCAATGTAATGTAGGCATGTATTCCATATATAGTCATACATGCTTATGGAAAAGAACTTGCATGACATCTTTTGTCCTACCCTCCCATGGCAGCGGGGTCCTATTGGAAACTAAGGGATATTAAGGCCTCCTTTTAATAGAGAACCAGAACAAAGCATTAGCACATAGTGAATACATGAACTCCTCAAACTATGGTCATCACCGGGAGTGGTCCCGATTATTGTCACTTCGGGGTTGCCGGAACATAACACATAGTAGGTGACTATAGACTTGCAAGATCGGATCAAGAACTCACATATATTCATAAAAACATAATAGGTTCAGATCTGAAATCATGGCACTCGGGCCCTAGTGACAAGCATTAAGCATAGCAAAGTCATAGCAACATCAATCTCGGAACATAATGGATACTAGGGATCAAACCCTAACAAAACTAACTCAATTACATGATAAATCTCATCCAACCCATCATCGTCCAGCAAGCCTACGATGCAATTACCCACACACGGCGGTGAGCATCTTGAAATTGGTGATGGAGGATGGTTGATGACGACGACGACGACGAATGCCCCTCTCCGGCGCCCTGAACGAACTCCAGATCAGCCCTCCCGAGAGGTTTTAGGGCTTGGCAGCGGCTTCGTATCGTAAAACGCGATGATTTCTTCTCTCTTATTTTTTCTCTCCGAAAGCAAATATATAGAGTTGGAGTTGGCGTCGAAGGGTTTCCAGGGGGCCCACAAGGTAGGGGGGGCGCGCCCTAGGGGGCCCCCCACCCTCGTGAGAAGGGTGTGGGCCCCCTGGTCTTCATCTTTGGCGAGGATTTTTTATTGTTTTTTCTAAGATGTTCCGTGGAGTTTCAGGTCATTCTGAGAATATTTGTTTTCTGCACATAAAACAACACCATGGCAATTCTGCTGAAAACAGCGTCAGTCCGGGTTAGTTCCATTCAAATCATACAAGTTAGAGTCCAAAACAAGGGCAAAAGTGTTTGGAAAAGTAGATACGATGGAGACGTATCAACTCCCCCAAGCTTAAACCCTTGCTTGTCCTCAAGCAATTCAGTTGACAAACTGAAAGAAAGAAAGAAAAACCTTTACAAACTCTGTTTGCTCTTGTTGTTGTAACTATGTCAAGCCAATATTCAAGTTTTCAGCATAGATCATAACTAACCACATTTGCAATAATTCTCAGGTCTCATAATTACTCATATCAATAGCATAATCAACTAGCAAGTCATAATAATAAATCTCGGATGACAACACTTTCTCAAAACAATCATAATATGATATAACAAGATGGTATCTCGCTAGCCCTTTCTGAGACCGCAAAACATAAATGCAGAGCACCTTTAAAGATCAAGGACTGACTAGACATTGTAATTCATGGTAAAAGAGATCCAATCATAGTCATACCCAATATAAATTAGCAGCGATGAATGCAAATGATGGCTGCGCTCTCCAGCTAGTGCTTTTTGATAAGAGGGTGATGACTCAACATAAAAGTAAATGGATAGGCCCTTCGCAGAGGGAAGCATGGATTGGTAGAGGTGCCAGAGCTCGGTTTTGCAATAGAGATAAATTGTATTTTGAGCGGTATACTTTCATTGTCAACGTAACAACTAAGAGATGGCGATATCTTCCATGCTAAACACATTATAGGCGGTTCCCAAACAGAATGGTAAAGGTTATACTCCCCCTCCACCAACAAGCATCAATCCATGGCTTGCTCGAAACAACGAGTGCCTCCAACATACATCAGGTCCCAGGGGGAGTTTTGTTTGCAATAATTTTGATTTAGTTTGCATAAAGCATGGGACTGGGCATCCCGGTGACCAGCCATTTTCTCGTGAGTGAGGAGCGGAGTCCACTCCTCTTGAGAATAACACGCCTAACACGGAAGATAAGGACGGCCTTTGTTGATACATGAGCTATTCGAGCATACACAACAGAATGTTTATTTGAAGGTTTAGAGTTTGGCACATACAAATTTACTTAGAACGGCAGGTAGATACCACATATAGGAAGGTATGGTGGACTCATCTGGAATAACTTTGGGGTTTAAGGGATTGGATGCACAAGCAGTATTCCCGCTTTGTACAAGTGAAGGCTAGCAAAAGACTGGGAAGCGACCAACTAGAGAAAAACAACAGCCATGTACATGCATTAAAATTAATAAACATTGGATGGAAGCGTGAGTAGGATATAATCCACCATGAACATAAATATCGTGAAGGCTATGTTGATTTTGTTTCAACTACATGCGTGAACATGTGCCAAGTCAAGTCACTTAAATCATTCAAAAGAGGATACCACCCCATCATAACACATCATAATGATCTCAATAGCATGTTGACATACAAGGTAAATCATTATGACTCATAGCTAATCAAGCATGGCACAAGCAACTATGGTCTCTAATTGTCATTGCAAACATGTTTATTCATAATAAGCTGAATCAAGAACGAGGGACTCATCATATTTACAAAAACAAAAGAGGTCGAGTTCATACCAGCTTTTCTCATCTCAGTCAGTCCATCATATATCATCATAATTGCCTTTCACTTCCACGACCGAACGGTGTGAATAATAATAAGAGTGTACGTGCCTTGGACTAAACTGTAATCTGCGAGCATTCAATAAACAGGAGAAGATAAGGCAATATGGGCTCTGGGTTAAATCAACAATAATGCATACAAGAGCCACTTCAACAATTTAATTATGGTCTTCTCCTACTGACCCCCAAATAAAAGAAAAGAAATAAAACTATTTACACGGGAAAGCTCCCAACAAGCAAAAGAAGAACGGGAAATATTTTTGGGTTTTCTTTTTAATTATTACTACTACAGCGGAAAAATAAACTACTACTATTTTTTTGGTTTTTCTTAAGGTTTAACAAACACACAAGAAGAAAACAGAAAAAAGAAAATAAACTGGCATGGATATTACAGTGAAAGAGTATGAGCACCGACATCTAGCAATGAGTGTGTGTGAACATAAATGTAATGTCGGTGAGAAACACGTACTCCCCCAAGCTTAGGCGTTTGGCCTAAGTTGGTCTACGGCCACGGCTGGCCTGGCGGATATCCATAATAATAGTTGTTGGGGTCGTACTGTGATGAGGAGGAATAGTTGGGATCATACTGATGTGCAGCGGTTATCGCCTGTTGTGCTGCAGCGTGGAGTCGAGCTGCCTCCGCTCTCCTCACGTACTCTTCTGCCTCCTCTCTGGTAATAACATATCTTCCTTTTGTCTGTGAATCAAAGAAGGTAGGAGCAGGGAGAGTAATATGGAAAACACGTCGTTTATCAAAAATTAAGCGATATAAGAGAGGTGATTCAGGCCTCTCGACAAACTGGTGCGAAGCCATAGAGTCATAATCTAAATATGCAGGAGGCAACTCCATATCACCCTCACGAATGTCTATCTCAAGAAAATGAGCTAAGCGGGTTGCATAAATTCCTCCAAATAAATCTCCATTATGCCTATTATGATGCAACCTACGAGCTACAATGGCTCCCATATGATAAGATTGGTCTCCTGACACAGCACTCCTAAGAATGCTCAGGTCAGGGGCACACATGTGACATGCTTCATCCTTAGCATTTATGCATCTACCGATGAAGAGAGCAAAATAATGTATAGCAGGAAAGTGAATGCTCCCTATGGTAGCCTGCGTTATATCTCTAGATCCCCCCACAGTTATATTAGCAAGAAAGTTTCTAAATTCAGATTTAGGGGGATCCCTAACACTGCCCCATGATGGAAGTTTGCATGCAAGAGTGAAATCCTCTAGGTCCATGGTATAAGATTTGTCATAAAGATCAAACATGACTGAAGGAGAATTTACGCGAAGATGAATACTCAAACCTCCTCACAAATGAACTTGTGAGATCATGATACTGGGGGCATTTGTTAGCCTCAAAATCCTCAAGACCGGCATTGCACAAATATGCTTTGAATTCTTCTTTAATTCCCACACGGTCCATAAAATTTTCCGACGGCCATTCGCAAGGCCGTACTGGAGCGTCTCTTGGTGGATCCTCGTCAGCATCGCGCATAGCAATCCTGGGTCCTTGCTTCTTAGAGGAACCACCTTGGAACATCTTCCTAAGCATATTGTTTTTCTCCGAAAAATTCTGAAATTTTTAGTAACTTCAAAATAAAAGTAAACCAAACTCAATAATATTGATAGCAACTACTCCTACAAGTGCCTAGAGCCTATATCAAGCATTAGAACTACTTAGAACCATATAAATTTGACATGCAAGCTCAAGAACATGGTCACCTATGCAGCACAAATTTGCAAAGAATAAAGCACTAGAACCAAAACTAATTGGACCAATGGAGGAGTCACATACCAAGGAACAATCTCCCC